>NW_027473428.1:0-300000 GCF_050947335.1 Megachile rotundata
TAATATGAGTTAGATTGATAATAATAAGAGTCAGAAGTATAGTAATTGTCTTTCTATCGATCATATAAGCATAGTATGGCTAATAATATGAGTTAGATTGATAATAATAAGAGTAACAACTATAGTAATTGTCCTTCTATCAATAATATAAGCATAATATGGCTAATAATATGAGTTAGATTGATAATAATAAGCGTAACAAGTATAGCAATTGTCCTTCTATCGATCATATAAGCATAATATGGCTAATAATATGAGTTAGATTGATAATAGTAAGAGTAATACGTATAGTAATTGTCGTTCTATCGATCATATCTGCATAATATGGTGAATAATATGAGTTAGTTTGATAATAATAAGAGTAATGAGTATAGTAATTGTCGTCCTATCGATCATATCCACATAATATGGCCAATAATATGAGTTAGATTGATAATAATAAGAGTAACAAGTATAGAAATTGTCGTTCTATCGTACATATAAGCATAATATGGCTAATAATATGAGTTAGATTGATAATAATAAGAGTAACAAGTGTAGTAATTGTCGCTCTATCGATAATATAAGCATAATATGGCTAATAATATGAGTTGGATTGATAATAGTAAGAGCAATAGGTATAGTAATTGTCGTTCTATCGATCATATCTGCATAATATGGTTAATAATATGAGTTAGTTTGATAATAATAAGAGTAATGAGTATAGTAATTGTCGTCCTATCGATCATATCCACATAATATGGCCAATAATATGAGTTAGATTGATAATAATAAGAGTAATAAGTATAGTAATTGTCGTTCTATCGATCATATAAGCATAATATGGCTAATAATATGAGTTAGATTGATAATAATAAGAGTAAGAAGTATAGTAATTGTCTTTCTATCGATCATATAAGCATAATATGGCTAATAATATGAGTTAGATTGATAATAATAAGAGTAACCAGTATAGTAATTGTCGTTCTATCGATAATATAAGCACAATATGGCTAAAAATGTGAGTTAGATTGATAATAGTAAGAGTAATAAGTATAGTAATTGTCGTTCTATCGATCATATAAGCATAATATGGCTAATAATATGAGTTAGATTGATAATAGTAAGAGTAATAAGTATAGTAATTGTCGTTCAATCGATCATATAAGCATAATGTGGCTAATAATATGAGTTAGATTGATAACAGTAAGAGTAACAAGTATAGCAATTGTCGTTCTATCGATAATATAAGCATAATATGGCTAATAATATGAGTTAGATTGATAATAGTAAGAGTAATAAGTATAGTAATTGTCGTTCTATCGATCATATCTGCATAATATGGTTAATAATATGAGTTAGATTGATAATAATAAGAGTAATAAGTATAGTAATTGTCGTTCTATCGATCGTATAAGCATAATATGGCTAATAATATGAGTTAGATTGATAATAATAAGAGTAACAACTATAGTAATTGTCGTTCTATCGATAATATAAGCATAATATGGCTAATAATATGAGTTAGATTGATAATAGTAAGAGTAATAAGTATAGTAATTGTCGTTCTATCGATCATATCTGCATAATATGGTGAATAATATGAGTTAGTTTGATAATAATAAGAGTAATGAGTATAGTAATTGTCGTCCTATCGATCATATCCACATAATATGGCCAATAATATGAGTTAGATTGATAATAATAAGAGTAATAAGTATAGTAATTGTCGTTCTATCGATCATATAAGCATAATATGGCTAATAATATGAGTTAGATTGATAATAATAAGAGTAAGAAGTATAGTAATTGTCTTTCTATCGATCATATAAGCATAATATGGCTAATAATATGAGTTAGATTGATAATAATAAGAGTAACCAGTATAGTAATTGTCGTTCTATCGATAATATAAGCACAATATGGCTAAAAATGTGAGTTAGATTGATAATAGTAAGAGTAATAAGTATAGTAATTGTCGTTCTATCGATCATATAAGCATAATATGGCTAATAATATGAGTTAGATTGATAATAGTAAGAGTAATAAGTATAGTAATTGTCGTTCAATCGATCATATAAGCATAATGTGGCTAATAATATGAGTTAGATTGATAACAGTAAGAGTAACAAGTATAGCAATTGTCGTTCTATCGATAATATAAGCATAATATGGCTAATAATATGAGTTAGATTGATAATAGTAAGAGTAATAAGTATAGTAATTGTCGTTCTATCGATCATATCTGCATAATATGGTTAATAATATGAGTTAGATTGATAATAATAAGAGTAATAAGTATAGTAATTGTCGTTCTATCGATCGTATAAGCATAATATGGCTAATAATATGAGTTAGATTGATAATAATAAGAGTAACAACTATAGTAATTGTCGTTCTATCGATAATATAAGCATAATATGGCTAATAATATGAGTTAGATTGATAATAGTAAGAGTAATAAGTATAGTAATTGTCGTTCTATCGATCATATCTGCATAATATGGTGAATAATATGAGTTAGTTTGATAATAATAAGAGTAATGAGTATAGTAATTGTCGTCCTATCGATCATATCCACATAATATGGCCAATAATATGAGTTAGATTGATAATAATAAGAGTAACAAGTATAGAAATTGTCGTTCTATCGATCATATAAGCATAATATGGCTAATAATATGAGTTAGATTGATAATAATAAGAGTAACAAGTGTAGTAATTGTCGCTCTATCGATAATATAAGCATAATATGGCTAATAATATGAGTTGGATTGATAATAGTAAGAGCAATAGGTATAGTAATTGTCGTTCTATCGATCATATCTGCATAATATGGTTAATAATATGAGTTAGTTTGATAATAATAAGAGTAATGAGTATAGTAATTGTCGTCCTATCGATCATATCCACATAATATGGCTAATAATATGAGTTAGATTGATAATAATAAGAGTAACAACTATAGTAATTGTCGTTCTATCGATAATATAAGCATAATATGGCTAATAATATGAGTTAGATTGATAATAGTAAGAGTAATAAGTATAGTAATTGTCGTTCTATCGATCATATCTGCATAATATGGTGAATAATATGAGTTAGTTTGATAATAATAAGAGTAATGAGTATAGTAATTGTCGTCCTATCGATCATATCCACATAATATGGCCAATAATATGAGTTAGATTGATAATAATAAGAGTAATAAGTATAGTAATTGTCGTTCAATCGATCATATCCACATATTATGGCGAATAATATGAGTTAGATTGATAATAATAAGAGTAATAAGTATAGTAATTGTCGTTCTATCGATCATATAAGCATAATATGGCTAATAATATGGGTTCGATTGATAATAGTAAGAGTAATAAGTATGGTAATTGTCGTTCAATCGATCATATCCACATAATATGGCCAATAATATGAGTTAGATTGATAATAATAAGAGTAACAAGTATAGTAATTGTCTTTCTATCGATCATATAAGCATAATATGGCTAATAATATGAGTTAGATTGATAATAATAAGAGTAACAACCATAGTAATTGTCCTTCTATCAATAATACAAGCATAATATGGCTAATAATATGAGTTAGATTGATAATAATAAGCGTAACAAGTATAGTAATTGTCCTTCTTTCGATAATATAAGCATAATATGGCCAATAATATGAGTTAGATTGATAATAATAAGAGTAATAAGTATAGTAATTGTCGTTCTATCGATCATATAAGCATAATATGGCTAATAATATGAGTTAGATTGATAATAATAAGAGTAACAAGTATAGTAATTGTCGTTCTATCGATAATATAAGAATAATATGGCTAATAATATGAGTTAGATTGATAATAGTAAGAGTAATAAGTATAGTAATTGTCGTTCAATCGATCATATAAGCATAATGTGGCTAATAATATGAGTTAGATTGATAACAGTAAGAGTAACAAGTATAGCAATTGTCGTTCTATCGATAATATAGGCATAATATGGCTAATAATATGAGTTAGATTGATAATAGTAAGAGTAATAAGTATAGTAACTGTCGTTCTATCGATCATATCTGCATAATATGGTTAATAATATGAGTTAGATTGATAATAATAAGAGTAATAAGTATAGTAATTGTCGTTCTATCGATCATATAAGCATAATATGGCTAATAATATGAGTTAGATTGATTATAATAAGAGTAACAAGTATAGTAATTGTCGTTCTATCGATAATATAAGCATAATATGGCTAATAATATGAGTTAGATTGATAATAGTAAGAGTAATAAGTATAGTAATTGTCGATCTATCGATCATATCTGCATAATATGGTTAATAATATGAGTTAGTTTGATAATAATAAGAGTAATAAGTATAGTAATTGTCGTCCTATCGATCATATCCACATAATATGGCCAATAATATGAGTTAGATTGATAATAATAAGAGTAACAAGTATAGTAATTGTCTTTCTATCGATCATATAAGCATAATATGGCTAATAATATGAGTTAGATTGATAATAATAGGAGTAACAAATATAGTAATTGTCCTTCTATCGATAATATAAGCATAATATGGCTAATAATATGAGTTAGATTGATAATAATAAGCGTAACAAGTATAGTAATTGTCGTTCAATCGATCATATAAGCATAGTATGGCTAATAATATGAGTTCGATTGATAATAGCAAGAGTAATAGGCACAGTGATTGTCGTTCTACCGATCATATCTGCATAATATGTTTAATAATATGAGTTAGATTGATAATAATAAGAGTAATAAGTATAGTAATTGTCGTTCTATCGATCATATAAGCATAATATGGCTAATAATATGTGTTCGATTGATAATAGTAAGAGTAATAAGTATGGTAATTGTCGTTCAATCGATCATATCCACGTAATATGGCCAATAATATGAGTTAGATTGATAATAATAAGAGTAATAAGTATAGTAATTGTCATCCTATCGAACATATCCACATAATATGGCCAACAATATGAGTTAGATTGATAATAATAAGAGTAACAAGTATAGTAATTGTCTTTCTATCGATCATATAAGCATAATATGGCTAATAATATGAGTTAGATTGATAATAAGAAGAGTAACAACTATAGTAATTGTCCTTCTATCGATAATATAAGCATAATATGGCTAATAATATGAGTTAGATTGATAATAGTAAGAGTAATAAGTATAGTAATTGTCGATCTACCGATCATATCTGCATAATATGGTTAATAATATGAGTTAGTTTGATAATAATAAGAGTAATAAGTATAGTAATTGTCGTCCTATCGATCATATCCACATAATATGGCCAATAATATGAGTTAGATTGATAATAATAAGAGTAACAAGTATAGTAATTGTCTTTCTATCGATCATATAAGCATAATATGGCTAATAATATGAGTGAGATTGATAATAATAAGAGTAACAACTATAGTAATTGTCCTTCTATCAATAATATAAGCATAATATGGCTAATAATATGAGTTAGATTGATAATAATAAGCGTAACAAGTATAGTAATTGTCCTTCTTCCGATAATATAAGCATAATATGGCCAATAATATGAGTTAGATTGATAATAATAAGAGTAATAAGTATAGTAATTGTCGTTCTATCGATCATATAAGCATAATATGGCTAATAATATGAGTTAGATTGATAATAATAAGAGTAACAAGTATAGTAATTGTCGTTCCATCGATTATATAAGCATAATATGGCTAATAATATGAGTTAGATTGATAATAGTAAGAGTAATAAGTATAGTAATTGTCGTTCTATCGATCATATCCACATAATATGGCCAATAATATGAGTTAGATTGATAATAATAAGAGTAACAAGTATAGTAATTGTCTTTCTATCGATCATATAAGCATTATATGGCTAATAATAATAGTTAGATTGATAATAATAAGAGTAACAACTATAGTAATTGTCCTTCTATCAATAATATAAGCATAATATGGCTAATAATATGAGATAGATTGATAATAATAAGAGTAATAAGTATAGTAATTGTCGTCGTATCGTTCATATCCACATAATATGGCCAATAATATGAGTTAGATTGATAATAATAAGCGTAACAAGTATAGTAATTGTCCTTCTTTCGATAATATAAGCATAATATGGCCAATAATATGAGTTAGATTGATAATAATAAGAGTAATAAGTATAGTAATTGTCGTTCTATCGATCATATAAGCATAATATGGCTAATAATATGAGTTAGATTGATAATAATAAGAGTAACAGGTATAGTAATTGTCGTTCTATCGATAATATAAGCATAATATGGCTAATAATATGAGTTAGATTGATAATAGTAAGAGTAATAAGTATAGTAATTGTCGTTCTATCTACCATATGTGCATAATATGGAAATAATATGAGTTAGATTGATAATAATAAGAGTAACAAGTATAGTAATTGTCGTTCTATCGATCATATAAGCATAATATGGCTAATAATATGAGTTAGATTGATAATAATAAGAGTAACAACTATAGTAATTGTCGTTCTATCGATAATATAAGCATAATATGGCTAATAATATGAGTTAGATTGATAATAGTAAGAGTAATAAGTATAGTAATTGTCGTTCTATCGATCATATCTGCATAATATGGTGAATAATATGAGTTAGTTTGATAATAATAAGAGTAATGAGTATAGTAATTGTCGTCCTATCGATCATATCCACATAATATGGCCAATAATATTAGTTAGATTGATAATAATAAGAGTAATAAGTATAGTAATTGTCGTTCAATCGATCATATCCACATATTATGGCGAATAATATGAGTTAGATTGATAATAATAAGAGTAATAAGTATAGTAATTGTCGTCCTATCGATCATATCCACATAATATGGCCAACAATATGAGTTAGATTGAAAATAATAAGAGTAACAAGTATAGTAATTGTCTTTCTATCGATCATATAAGCATAATATGGCTAATAATATGAGTTAAATTGATAATAATAAGAGTAACAAATATAGTAATTGTCCTTCTATCGATAATATAAGCATAATATGGCTAATAATATGAGTTAGATTGATAATAATAAGAGTAACAAGTATAGTAATTGTCGTTCTATCGATAATATAAGAATAATATGGCTAATAATATGAGTTAGATTGATAATAGTAAGAGTAATAAGTATAGTAATTGTCGTTCAATCGATCATATAAGCATAATGTGGCTAATAATATGAGTTAGATTGATAACAGTAAGAGTAACAAGTATAGCAATTGTCGTTCTATCGATAATATAGGCATAATATGGCTAATAATATGAGTTAGATTGATAATAGTAAGAGTAATAAGTATAGTAACTGTCGTTCTATCGATCATATCTGCATAATATGGTTAATAATATGAGTTAGATTGATAATAATAAGAGTAATAAGTATAGTAATTGTCGTTCTATCGATCATATAAGCATAATATGGCTAATAATATGAGTTAGATTGATTATAATAAGAGTAACAAGTATAGTAATTGTCGTTCTATCGATAATATAAGCATAATATGGCTAATAATATGAGTTAGATTGATAATAGTAAGAGTAATAAGTATAGTAATTGTCGATCTATCGATCATATCTGCATAATATGGTTAATAATATGAGTTAGTTTGATAATAATAAGAGTAATAAGTATAGTAATTGTCGTCCTATCGATCATATCCACATAATATGGCCAATAATATGAGTTAGATTGATAATAATAAGAGTAACAAGTATAGTAATTGTCTTTCTATCGATCATATAAGCATAATATGGCTAATAATATGAGTTAGATTGATAATAATAGGAGTAACAAATATAGTAATTGTCCTTCTATCGATAATATAAGCATAATATGGCTAATAATATGAGTTAGATTGATAATAATAAGCGTAACAAGTATAGTAATTGTCGTTCAATCGATCATATAAGCATAGTATGGCTAATAATATGAGTTCGATTGATAATAGCAAGAGTAATAGGCACAGTGATTGTCGTTCTACCGATCATATCTGCATAATATGTTTAATAATATGAGTTAGATTGATAATAATAAGAGTAATAAGTATAGTAATTGTCGTTCTATCGATCATATAAGCATAATATGGCTAATAATATGTGTTCGATTGATAATAGTAAGAGTAATAAGTATGGTAATTGTCGTTCAATCGATCATATCCACGTAATATGGCCAATAATATGAGTTAGATTGATAATAATAAGAGTAATAAGTATAGTAATTGTCATCCTATCGAACATATCCACATAATATGGCCAACAATATGAGTTAGATTGATAATAATAAGAGTAACAAGTATAGTAATTGTCTTTCTATCGATCATATAAGCATAATATGGCTAATAATATGAGTTAGATTGATAATAAGAAGAGTAACAACTATAGTAATTGTCCTTCTATCGATAATATAAGCATAATATGGCTAATAATATGAGTTAGATTGATAATAGTAAGAGTAATAAGTATAGTAATTGTCGATCTACCGATCATATCTGCATAATATGGTTAATAATATGAGTTAGTTTGATAATAATAAGAGTAATAAGTATAGTAATTGTCGTCCTATCGATCATATCCACATAATATGGCCAATAATATGAGTTAGATTGATAATAATAAGAGTAACAAGTATAGTAATTGTCTTTCTATCGATCATATAAGCATAATATGGCTAATAATATGAGTGAGATTGATAATAATAAGAGTAACAACTATAGTAATTGTCCTTCTATCAATAATATAAGCATAATATGGCTAATAATATGAGTTAGATTGATAATAATAAGCGTAACAAGTATAGTAATTGTCCTTCTTCCGATAATATAAGCATAATATGGCCAATAATATGAGTTAGATTGATAATAATAAGAGTAATAAGTATAGTAATTGTCGTTCTATCGATCATATAAGCATAATATGGCTAATAATATGAGTTAGATTGATAATAATAAGAGTAACAAGTATAGTAATTGTCGTTCCATCGATTATATAAGCATAATATGGCTAATAATATGAGTTAGATTGATAATAGTAAGAGTAATAAGTATAGTAATTGTCGTTCTATCGATCATATCCACATAATATGGCCAATAATATGAGTTAGATTGATAATAATAAGAGTAACAAGTATAGTAATTGTCTTTCTATCGATCATATAAGCATTATATGGCTAATAATAATAGTTAGATTGATAATAATAAGAGTAACAACTATAGTAATTGTCCTTCTATCAATAATATAAGCATAATATGGCTAATAATATGAGATAGATTGATAATAATAAGAGTAATAAGTATAGTAATTGTCGTCGTATCGTTCATATCCACATAATATGGCCAATAATATGAGTTAGATTGATAATAATAAGCGTAACAAGTATAGTAATTGTCCTTCTTTCGATAATATAAGCATAATATGGCCAATAATATGAGTTAGATTGATAATAATAAGAGTAATAAGTATAGTAATTGTCGTTCTATCGATCATATAAGCATAATATGGCTAATAATATGAGTTAGATTGATAATAATAAGAGTAACAGGTATAGTAATTGTCGTTCTATCGATAATATAAGCATAATATGGCTAATAATATGAGTTAGATTGATAATAGTAAGAGTAATAAGTATAGTAATTGTCGTTCTATCTACCATATGTGCATAATATGGAAATAATATGAGTTAGATTGATAATAATAAGAGTAACAAGTATAGTAATTGTCGTTCTATCGATCATATAAGCATAATATGGCTAATAATATGAGTTAGATTGATAATAATAAGAGTAACAACTATAGTAATTGTCGTTCTATCGATAATATAAGCATAATATGGCTAATAATATGAGTTAGATTGATAATAGTAAGAGTAATAAGTATAGTAATTGTCGTTCTATCGATCATATCTGCATAATATGGTGAATAATATGAGTTAGTTTGATAATAATAAGAGTAATGAGTATAGTAATTGTCGTCCTATCGATCATATCCACATAATATGGCCAATAATATTAGTTAGATTGATAATAATAAGAGTAATAAGTATAGTAATTGTCGTTCAATCGATCATATCCACATATTATGGCGAATAATATGAGTTAGATTGATAATAATAAGAGTAATAAGTATAGTAATTGTCGTCCTATCGATCATATCCACATAATATGGCCAACAATATGAGTTAGATTGAAAATAATAAGAGTAACAAGTATAGTAATTGTCTTTCTATCGATCATATAAGCATAATATGGCTAATAATATGAGTTAAATTGATAATAATAAGAGTAACAAATATAGTAATTGTCCTTCTATCGATAATATAAGCATAATATGGCTAATAATATGAGTTAGATTGATAATAATAAGAGTAACAGGTATAGTAATTGTCGTTCTATCGATAATATAAGCATAATATGGCTAATAATATGAGTTAGATTGATAATAGTAAGAGTAAAAAGTATAGTAATTGTCGTTCTATCGATCATATCTGCATAATATGGCCAATAATATTAGTTAGATTGATAATAATAAGAGTAATGAGTATAGTAATTGTCGTCCTATCGATCATATCCACATAATATGGCCAATAATATGAGTTAGATTGATAATAATAAGAGTAATAAGTATAGAAATTGTCGTTCTATCGATCATATAAGCATAATATGGCTAATAATATGAGTTAGATTGATAATAATAAGCGTAACAAGTATAGTAATTGTCGTTCAATCGATCATATAAGCATAGTATGGCTAATGATATGAGTTCGATTGATAATAGCAAGAGTAATAGGCACAGTGATTGTCGTTCTACCGATCATATCTGCATAATATGTTTAATAATATGAGTTAGATTGATAATAATAAGAGTAATAAGTATAGTAATTGTCGTTATATCGATCATATAAGCATAATATGGCTAATAATATGGGTTCGATTGATAATAGTAAGAGTAATAAGTATGGTAATTGTCGTTCAATCGATCATATCCACATAATATGGCCAATAATATGAGTTAGATTGATAATAATAATAGTAACAAGTATAGTAATTGTCTTTCTATCGATCATATAAGCATAATATGGCTAATAATATGAGTGAGATTGATAATAATAAGAGTAACAACTATAGTAATTGTCCTTCTATCAATAATACAAGCATAATATGGCTAATAATATGAGTTAGATTGATAATAATAAGCGTAACAAGTATAGTAATTGTCCTTCTTTCGATAATATAAGCATAATATGGCCAATAATATGAGTTAGATTGATAATAATAAGAGTAATAAGTATAGTAATTGTCGTTCTATCGATCATATAAGCATAATATGGCTAATAATATGAGTTAGATTGATAATAATAAGAGTAACAAGTATAGTAATTGTCGTTCCATCGATAATATAAGCATAATATGGCTAATAATATGAGTTAGATTGATAATAGTAAGAGTAATAAGTATAGTAATTGTCGTTCTATCGATCATATCCACATAATATGGCCAATAATATGAGTTAGATTGATAATAATAAGAGTAACAAGTATAGTAATTGTCTTTCTATCGATCATATAAGCATAATATGGCTAATAATATGAGTTAGATTGATAATAATAAGAGTAACAACTATAGTAATTGTCCTTCTATCAATAATATAAGCATAATATGGCTAATAATATGAGATAGATTGATAATAATAACAGTAATAAGTATAGTAATTGTCGTCCTATCGTTCATATCCACATAATATGGCCAATAATATGAGTTAGATTGATAATAATAAGCGCAACAAGTATAGTAATTGTCCTTCTTTCGATAATATAAGCATAATATGGCCAATGATATGAGTTAGATTGATAATAATAAGAGTAATAAGTATAGTAATTGTCGTTCTATCGATCATATAAGCATAATATGGCTAATAATATGAGTTAGATTGATAATAGTAAGAGTAATAAGTATAGTAATTGTCGTTCAATCGATCATATAAGCATAATGTGGCTAATAATATGAGTTAGATTGATAACAGTAAGAGTAACAAGTATAGCAATTGTCGTTCTATCGATAATATAAGCATAATATGGCTAATAATATGAGTTAGATTGATAATAGTAAGAGTAATAAGTATAGTAATTGTCGTTCTATCGATCATATCTGCATAATATGGAAATAATATGAGTTAGATTGATAATAATAAGAGTAACAAGTACAGCAATTGTCGTTCTATCGATAATATAAGCATAATATGGCTAATAATATGAGTTAGATTGATAATAGTAAGAGTAATAAGTATAGTAATTGTCGTTCTATCGATCATATAAGCATAATATGGCTAATAATATGAGTTAGATTGATAATAATAAGAGTAACAAGTATAGTAATTGTCGTTCTATCGATAATATAAGCATAATATGGCTAATAATATGAGTTAGAATGATAATAGTAAGAGTAATAAGTATAGTAATTGTCGTTCTATCGATCATATCTGCATAATATGGAAATAATATGAGTTAGATTGATAATAATAAGAGTAACAAGTATAGCAATTGCCGTTCTATCGATAATATAAGCATAATATGGTTAATAATATGAGTTAGATTGATAATAATAAGAGTAATGAGTACAGTAATTGTCGTTCTATCGATCATATCCACATAATATGGCCAATAATATGAGTTAGATTGATAATAATAAGAGTAATAAGTATAGTAATTGTCGTTCTATCGATCATATAAGCATAATATGGCTAATAATATGAGTTAGATTGATAATAATAAGAGTAACAAGTATAGTAATTGTCTTTCTATCGATCATATAAGCATAATATGGCTAATAATATGAGTTAGATTGATAATAATAAGAGTAACAGCTATAGTAATTGTCCTTCTATCAATAATATAAGCATAATATGGCTATTAATATGAGATAGATTGATAATAATAAGAGTAATAAGTATAGTAATTGTCGTCCTATCGATCATATCCACATAATATGGCCAATAATATGAGTTAGATTGATAATAATAAGAGTCAGAAGTATAGTAATTGTCTTTCTATCGATCATATAAGCATAGTATGGCTAATAATATGAGTTAGATTGATAATAATAAGAGTAACAACTATAGTAATTGTCCTTCTATCAATAATATAAGCATAATATGGCTAATAATATGAGTTAGATTGATAATAATAAGCGTAACAAGTATAGCAATTGTCCTTCTTTCGATAATATAAGCATAATGTGGCCAATAATATGAGTTAGATTGATAATAATAAGAGTAACAAGTATAGTAATTGTCGTTCTATCGATCATATAAGCATAATATGGCTAATAATATGAGTTAGATTGATAATAGTAAGAGTAATAAGTATAGTAATTGTCGTTCAATCGATCATATAAGCATAATGTGGCTAATAATATGAGTTAGATTGATAACAGTAAGAGTAACAAGTATAGCAATTGTCGTTCTATCGATAATATAAGCATAATATGGCTAATAATATGAGTTAGATTGATAATAGTAAGAGTAATAAGTATAGTAATTGTCGTTCTATCGATCATATCTGCATAATATGGAAATAATATGAGTTAGATTGATAATAATAAGAGTAACAAGTACAGCAATTGTCGTTCTATCGATAATATAAGCATAATATGGCTAATAATATGAGTTAGATTGATAATAGTAAGAGTAATAAGTATAGTAATTGTCGTTCTATCGATCATATAAGCATAATATGGCTAATAATATGATTTAGATTGATAATAATAAGAGTAACAAGTATAGTAATTGTCGTTCTATCGATAATATAAGCATAATATGGCTAATAATATGAGTTAGATTGATAATAGTAAGAGTAATAAGTATAGTAATTGTCGTTCTATCGATCATATCTGCATAATATGGAAATAATATGAGTTAGATTGATAATAATAAGAGTAACAAGTATAGCAATTGCCGTTCTATCGATAATATAAGCATAATATGGTTAATAATATGAGTTAGATTGATAATAATAAGAGTAATGAGTACAGTAATTGTCGTTCTATCGATCATATCCACATAATATGGCCAATAATATGAGTTAGATTGATAATAATAAGAGTAATAAGTATAGTAATTGTCGTTCTATCGATCATATAAGCATAATATGGCTAATAATATGAGTTAGATTGATAATAATAAGAGTAACAAGTATAGTAATTGTCTTTCTATCGATCATATAAGCATAATATGGCTAATAATATGAGTTAGATTGATAATAATAAGAGTAACAACTATAGTAATTGTCGTTCTATCGATAATATAAGCATAATATGGCTAATAATATGAGTTAGATTGATAATAGTAAGAGTAATACGTATAGTAATTGTCGTTCTATCGATCATATCTGCATAATATGGTGAATAATATGAGTTAGTTTGATAATAATAAGAGTAATGAGTATAGTAATTGTCGTCCTATCGATCATATCCACATAATATGGCCAATAATATGAGTTAGATTGATAATAATAAGAGTAACAAGTATAGAAATTGTCGTTCTATCGTACATATAAGCATAATATGGCTAATAATATGAGTTAGATTGATAATAATAAGAGTAACAAGTGTAGTAATTGTCGCTCTATCGATAATATAAGCATAATATGGCTAATAATATGAGTTGGATTGATAATAGTAAGAGCAATAGGTATAGTAATTGTCGTTCTATCGATCATATCTGCATAATATGGTTAATAATATGAGTTAGTTTGATAATAATAAGAGTAATGAGTATAGTAATTGTCGTCCTATCGATCATATCCACATAATATGGCCAATAATATGAGTTAGATTGATAATAATAAGAGTAATAAGTATAGTAATTGTCGTTCTATCGATCATATAAGCATAATATGGCTAATAATATGAGTTAGATTGATAATAATAAGAGTAAGAAGTATAGTAATTGTCTTTCTATCGATCATATAAGCATAATATGGCTAATAATATGAGTTAGATTGATAATCATAAGAGTAACCAGTATAGTAATTGTGGTTCTATCGATAATATAAGCACAATATGGCTAAAAATGTGAGTTAGATTGATAATAGTAAGAGTAATAAGTATAGTAATTGTCGTTCTATCGATCATATAAGCATAATATGGCTAATAATATGAGTTAGATTGATAATAGTAAGAGTAATAAGTATAGTAATTGTCGTTCAATCGATCATATAAGCATAATGTGGCTAATAATATGAGTTAGATTGATAACAGTAAGAGTAACAAGTATAGCAATTGTCGTTCTATCGATAATATAAGCATAATATGGCTAATAATATGAGTTAGATTGATAATAGTAAGAGTAATAAGTATAGTAATTGTCGTTCTATCGATCATATCTGCATAATATGGTTAATAATATGAGTTAGATTGATAATAATAAGAGTAATAAGTATAGTAATTGTCGTTCTATCGATCGTATAAGCATAATATGGCTAATAATATGAGTTAGATTGATAATAATAAGAGTAACAACTATAGTAATTGTCGTTCTATCGATAATATAAGCATAATATGGCTAATAATATGAGTTAGATTGATAATAGTAAGAGTAATAAGTATAGTAATTGTCGTTCTATCGATCATATCTGCATAATATGGTGAATAATATGAGTTAGTTTGATAATAATAAGAGTAATGAGTATAGTAATTGTCGTCCTATCGATCATATCCACATAATATGGCCAATAATATGAGTTAGATTGATAATAATAAGAGTAACAAGTATAGAAATTGTCGTTCTATCGATCATATAAGCATAATATGGCTAATAATATGAGTTAGATTGATAATAATAAGAGTAACAAGTGTAGTAATTGTCGCTCTATCGATAATATAAGCATAATATGGCTAATAATATGAGTTAGATTGATAATAGTAAGAGCAATAAGTATAGTAATTGTCGTTCTATCGATCATATCTGCATAATATGGTTAATAATATGAGTTAGTTTGATAATAATAAGAGTAATGAGTATAGTAATTGTCGTCCTATCGATCATATCCACATAATATGGCCAATAATATGAGTTAGATTGATAATAATAAGAGTAATAAGTATAGTAATTGTCGTTCTATCGATCATATAAGCATAATATGGCTAATAATATGAGTTAGATTGATAATAATAAGAGTAAGAAGTATAGTAATTGTCTTTCTATCGATCATATAAGCATAATATGGCTAATAATATGAGTTAGATTGATAATAATAAGAGTAACCAGTATAGTAATTGTCGTTCTATCGATAATATAAGCACAATATGGCTAATAATGTGAGTTAGATTGATAATAGTAAGAGTAATAAGTATAGTAATTGTCGTTCTATCGATCATATAAGCATAATATGGCTAATAATATGAGTTAGATTGATAATAGTAAGAGTAATAAGTATAGTAATTGTCGTTCAATCGATCATATAAGCATAATGTGGCTAATAATATGAGTTAGATTGATAACAGTAAGAGTAACAAGTATAGCAATTGTCGTTCTATCGATAATATAAGCATAATATGGCTAATAATATGAGTTAGATTGATAATAGTAAGCGTAATAAGTATAGTAATTGTCGTTCTATCGATCATATCTGCATAATATGGTTAATAATATGAGTTAGATTGATAATAATAAGAGTAATAAGTATAGTAATTGTCGTTCTATCGATCGTATAAGCATAATATGGCTAATAATATGAGTTAGATTGATAATAATAAGAGTTAGAAGTATAGTAATTGTCGTTCTATCGATCATATAAGCATAATATGGCTAATAATATGAGTTAGATTGATAATAATAAGAGTAACAAGTATAGTAATTGTCGTTCTATCGATAATATAAGCATAATATGGTTAATAATATGAGTTAGATTGATAATAATAAGAGTAATGAGTACAGTAATTGTCGTCCTATCGATCATATCCACTTAATATGGCCAATAATATGAGTTAGATTGATAATAATAAGAGTAACAAGTGTAGTAATTGTCTTTCTATCGATCATATAAGCATAATATGGCTAATAATATGAGTTAGATTGATAATAATAAGAGTAACAACTATAGTAATTGTCGTTCTATCGATAATATAAGCATAATATGGCTAATAATATGAGTTAGATTGATAATAGTAAGAGTAATAAGTATAGTAATTGTCGTTCTATCGATCATATCTGCATAATATGGTGAATAATATGAGTTAGTTTGATAATAATAAGAGTAATGAGTATAGTAATTGTCGTCCTATCGATCATATCCACATAATATGGCCAATAATATGAGTTAGATTGATAATAATAAGAGTAATAAGTATAGTAATTGTCGTTCAATCGATCATATCCACATATTATGGCGAATAATATGAGTTAGATTGATAATAATAAGAGTAATAAGTATAGTAATTGTCGTTCTATCGATCATATAAGCATAATATGGCTAATAATATGGGTTCGATTGATAATAGTAAGAGTAATAAGTATGGTAATTGTCGTTCAATCGATCATATCCACATAATATGGCCAATAATATGAGTTAGATTGATAATAATAAGAGTAACAAGTATAGTAATTGTCTTTCTATCGATCATATAAGCATAATATGGCTAATAATATGAGTTAGATTGATAATAATAAGAGTAACAACCATAGTAATTGTCCTTCTATCAATAATACAAGCATAATATGGCTAATAATATGAGTTAGATTGATAATAATAAGCGTAACAAGTATAGTAATTGTCCTTCTTTCGATAATATAAGCATAATATGGCCAATAATATGAGTTAGATTGATAATAATAAGAGTAATAAGTATAGTAATTGTCGTTCTATCGATCATATAAGCATAATATGGCTAATAATATGAGTTAGATTGATAATAATAAGAGTAACAAGTATAGTAATTGTCGTTCTATCGATAATATAAGAATAATATGGCTAATAATATGAGTTAGATTGATAATAGTAAGAGTAATAAGTATAGTAATTGTCGTTCAATCGATCATATAAGCATAATGTGGCTAATAATATGAGTTAGATTGATAACAGTAAGAGTAACAAGTATAGCAATTGTCGTTCTATCGATAATATAGGCATAATATGGCTAATAATATGAGTTAGATTGATAATAGTAAGAGTAATAAGTATAGTAACTGTCGTTCTATCGATCATATCTGCATAATATGGTTAATAATATGAGTTAGATTGATAATAATAAGAGTAATAAGTATAGTAATTGTCGTTCTATCGATCATATAAGCATAATATGGCTAATAATATGAGTTAGATTGATTATAATAAGAGTAACAAGTATAGTAATTGTCGTTCTATCGATAATATAAGCATAATATGGCTAATAATATGAGTTAGATTGATAATAGTAAGAGTAATAAGTATAGTAATTGTCGATCTATCGATCATATCTGCATAATATGGTTAATAATATGAGTTAGTTTGATAATAATAAGAGTAATAAGTATAGTAATTGTCGTCCTATCGATCATATCCACATAATATGGCCAATAATATGAGTTAGATTGATAATAATAAGAGTAACAAGTATAGTAATTGTCTTTCTATCGATCATATAAGCATAATATGGCTAATAATATGAGTTAGATTGATAATAATAGGAGTAACAAATATAGTAATTGTCCTTCTATCGATAATATAAGCATAATATGGCTAATAATATGAGTTAGATTGATAATAATAAGCGTAACAAGTATAGTAATTGTCGTTCAATCGATCATATAAGCATAGTATGGCTAATAATATGAGTTCGATTGATAATAGCAAGAGTAATAGGCACAGTGATTGTCGTTCTACCGATCATATCTGCATAATATGTTTAATAATATGAGTTAGATTGATAATAATAAGAGTAATAAGTATAGTAATTGTCGTTCTATCGATCATATAAGCATAATATGGCTAATAATATGTGTTCGATTGATAATAGTAAGAGTAATAAGTATGGTAATTGTCGTTCAATCGATCATATCCACGTAATATGGCCAATAATATGAGTTAGATTGATAATAATAAGAGTAATAAGTATAGTAATTGTCATCCTATCGAACATATCCACATAATATGGCCAACAATATGAGTTAGATTGATAATAATAAGAGTAACAAGTATAGTAATTGTCTTTCTATCGATCATATAAGCATAATATGGCTAATAATATGAGTTAGATTGATAATAAGAAGAGTAACAACTATAGTAATTGTCCTTCTATCGATAATATAAGCATAATATGGCTAATAATATGAGTTAGATTGATAATAGTAAGAGTAATAAGTATAGTAATTGTCGATCTACCGATCATATCTGCATAATATGGTTAATAATATGAGTTAGTTTGATAATAATAAGAGTAATAAGAATAGTAATTGTCGTCCTATCGATCATATCCACATAATATGGCCAATAATATGAGTTAGATTGATAATAATAAGAGTAACAAGTATAGTAATTGTCTTTCTATCGATCATATAAGCATAATATGGCTAATAATATGAGTGAGATTGATAATAATAAGAGTAACAACTATAGTAATTGTCCTTCTATCAATAATATAAGCATAATATGGCTAATAATATGAGTTAGATTGATAATAATAAGCGTAACAAGTATAGTAATTGTCCTTCTTTCGATAATATAAGCATAATATGGCCAATAATATGAGTTAGATTGATAATAATAAGAGTAATAAGTATAGTAATTGTCGTTCTATCGATCATATAAGCATAATATGGCTAATAATATGAGTTAGATTGATAATAATAAGAGTAACAAGTATAGTAATTGTCGTTCCATCGATTATATAAGCATAATATGGCTAATAATATGAGTTAGATTGATAATAGTAAGAGTAATAAGTATAGTAATTGTCGTTCTATCGATCATATCCACATAATATGGCCAATAATATGAGTTAGATTGATAATAATAAGAGTAACAAGTATAGTAATTGTCTTTCTATCGATCATATAAGCATTATATGGCTAATAATAATAGTTAGATTGATAATAATAAGAGTAACAACTATAGTAATTGTCCTTCTATCAATAATATAAGCATAATATGGCTAATAATATGAGATAGATTGATAATAATAAGCGTAATAAGTATAGTAATTGTCGTCGTATCGTTCATATCCACATAATATGGCCAATAATATGAGTTAGATTGATAATAATAAGCGTAACAAGTATAGTAATTGTCCTTCTTTCGATAATATAAGCATAATATGGCCAATAATATGAGTTAGATTGATAATAATAAGAGTAATAAGTATAGTAATTGTCGTTCTATCGATCATATAAGCATAATATGGCTAATAATATGAGTTAGATTGATAATAATAAGAGTAACAGGTATAGTAATTGTCGTTCTATCGATAATATAAGCATAATATGGCTAATAATATGAGTTAGATTGATAATAGTAAGAGTAATAAGTATAGTAATTGTCGTTCTATCTACCATATGTGCATAATATGGAAATAATATGAGTTAGATTGATAATAATAAGAGTAACAAGTATAGTAATTGTCGTTCTATCGATCATATAAGCATAATATGGCTAATAATATGAGTTAGATTGATAATAATAAGAGTAACAACTATAGTAATTGTCGTTCTATCGATAATATAAGCATAATATGGCTAATAATATGAGTTAGATTGATAATAGTAAGAGTAATAAGTATAGTAATTGTCGTTCTATCGATCATATCTGCATAATATGGTGAATAATATGAGTTAGTTTGATAATAATAAGAGTAATGAGTATAGTAATTGTCGTCCTATCGATCATATCCACATAATATGGCCAATAATATTAGTTAGATTGATAATAATAAGAGTAATAAGTATAGTAATTGTCGTTCAATCGATCATATCCACATATTATGGCGAATAATATGAGTTAGATTGATAATAATAAGAGTAATAAGTATAGTAATTGTCGTCCTATCGATCATATCCACATAATATGGCCAACAATATGAGTTAGATTGAAAATAATAAGAGTAACAAGTATAGTAATTGTCTTTCTACCGATCATATCTGCATAATATGTTTAATAATATGAGTTAGATTGATAATAATAAGAGTAATAAGTATAGTAATTGTCGTTATATCGATCATATAAGCATAATATGGCTAATAATATGGGTTCGATTGATAATAGTAAGAGTAATAAGTATGGTAATTGTCGTTCAATCGATCATATCCACATAATATGGCCAATAATATGAGTTAGATTGATAATAATAATAGTAACAAGTATAGTAATTGTCTTTCTATCGATCATATAAGCATAATATGGCTAATAATATGAGTGAGATTGATAATAATAAGAGTAACAACTATAGTAATTGTCCTTCTATCAATAATACAAGCATAATATGGCTAATAATATGAGTTAGATTGATAATAATAAGCGTAACAAGTATAGTAATTGTCCTTCTTTCGATAATATAAGCATAATATGGCCAATAATATGAGTTAGATTGATAATAATAAGAGTAATAAGTATAGTAATTGTCGTTCTATCGATCATATAAGCATAATATGGCTAATAATATGAGTTAGATTGATAATAATAAGAGTAACAAGTATAGTAATTGTCGTTCCATCGATAATATAAGCATAATATGGCTAATAATATGAGTTAGATTGATAATAGTAAGAGTAATAAGTATAGTAATTGTCGTTCTATCGATCATATCCACATAATATGGCCAATAATATGAGTTAGATTGATAATAATAAGAGTAACAAGTATAGTAATTGTCTTTCTATCGATCATATAAGCATAATATGGCTAATAATATGAGTTAGATTGATAATAATAAGAGTAACAACTATAGTAATTGTCCTTCTATCAATAATATAAGCATAATATGGCTAATAATATGAGATAGATTGATAATAATAACAGTAATAAGTATAGTAATTGTCGTCCTATCGTTCATATCCACATAATATGGCCAATAATATGAGTTAGATTGATAATAATAAGCGCAACAAGTATAGTAATTGTCCTTCTTTCGATAATATAAGCATAATATGGCCAATGATATGAGTTAGATTGATAATAATAAGAGTAATAAGTATAGTAATTGTCGTTCTATCGATCATATAAGCATAATATGGCTAATAATATGAGTTAGATTGATAATAGTAAGAGTAATAAGTATAGTAATTGTCGTTCAATCGATCATATAAGCATAATGTGGCTAATAATATGAGTTAGATTGATAACAGTAAGAGTAACAAGTATAGCAATTGTCGTTCTATCGATAATATAAGCATAATATGGCTAATAATATGAGTTAGATTGATAATAGTAAGAGTAATAAGTATAGTAATTGTCGTTCTATCGATCATATCTGCATAATATGGAAATAATATGAGTTAGATTGATAATAATAAGAGTAACAAGTACAGCAATTGTCGTTCTATCGATAATATAAGCATAATATGGCTAATAATATGAGTTAGATTGATAATAGTAAGAGTAATAAGTATAGTAATTGTCGTTCTATCGATCATATAAGCATAATATGGCTAATAATATGAGTTAGATTGATAATAATAAGAGTAACAAGTATAGTAATTGTCGTTCTATCGATAATATAAGCATAATATGGCTAATAATATGAGTTAGAATGATAATAGTAAGAGTAATAAGTATAGTAATTGTCGTTCTATCGATCATATCTGCATAATATGGAAATAATATGAGTTAGATTGATAATAATAAGAGTAACAAGTATAGCAATTGCCGTTCTATCGATAATATAAGCATAATATGGTTAATAATATGAGTTAGATTGATAATAATAAGAGTAATGAGTACAGTAATTGTCGTTCTATCGATCATATCCACATAATATGGCCAATAATATGAGTTAGATGATAATAATAAGAGTAATAAGTATAGTAATTGTCGTTCTATCGATCATATAAGCATAATATGGCTAATAATATGAGTTAGATTGATAATAATAAGAGTAACAAGTATAGTAATTGTCTTTCTATCGATCATATAAGCATAATATGGCTAATAATATGAGTTAGATTGATAATAATAAGAGTAACAACTATAGTAATTGTCGTTCTATCGATAATATAAGCATAATATGGCTAATAATATGAGTTAGATTGATAATAGTAAGAGTAATAAGTATAGTAATTGTCGTTCTATCGATCATATCTGCATAATATGGTGAATAATATGAGTTAGTTTGATAATAATAAGAGTAATGAGTATAGTAATTGTCGTCCTATCGATCATATCCACATAATATGGCCAATAATATTAGTTAGATTGATAATAATAAGAGTAATAAGTATAGTAATTGTCGTTCAATCGATCATATCCACATATTATGGCGAATAATATGAGTTAGATTGATAATAATAAGAGTAATAAGTATAGTAATTGTCGTCCTATCGATCATATCCACATAATATGGCCAACAATATGAGTTAGATTGAAAATAATAAGAGTAACAAGTATAGTAATTGTCTTTCTAACCGATCATATCTGCATAATATGTTTAATAATATGAGTTAGATTGATAATAATAAGAGTAATAAGTATAGTAATTGTCGTTATATCGATCATATAAGCATAATATGGCTAATAATATGGGTTCGATTGATAATAGTAAGAGTAATAAGTATGGTAATTGTCGTTCAATCGATCATATCCACATAATATGGCCAATAATATGAGTTAGATTGATAATAATAATAGTAACAAGTATAGTAATTGTCTTTCTATCGATCATATAAGCATAATATGGCTAATAATATGAGTGAGATTGATAATAATAAGAGTAACAACTATAGTAATTGTCCTTCTATCAATAATACAAGCATAATATGGCTAATAATATGAGTTAGATTGATAATAATAAGCGTAACAAGTATAGTAATTGTCCTTCTTTCGATAATATAAGCATAATATGGCCAATAATATGAGTTAGATTGATAATAATAAGAGTAATAAGTATAGTAATTGTCGTTCTATCGATCATATAAGCATAATATGGCTAATAATATGAGTTAGATTGATAATAATAAGAGTAACAAGTATAGTAATTGTCGTTCCATCGATAATATAAGCATAATATGGCTAATAATATGAGTTAGATTGATAATAGTAAGAGTAATAAGTATAGTAATTGTCGTTCTATCGATCATATCCACATAATATGCCAATAATATGAGTTAGATTGATAATAATAAGAGTAACAAGTATAGTAATTGTCTTTCTATCGATCATATAAGCATAATATGGCTAATAATATGAGTTAGATTGATAATAATAAGAGTAACAACTATAGTAATTGTCCTTCTATCAATAATATAAGCATAATATGGCTAATAATATGAGATAGATTGATAATAATAACAGTAATAAGTATAGTAATTGTCGTCCTATCGTTCATATCCACATAATATGGCCAATAATATGAGTTAGATTGATAATAATAAGCGCAACAAGTATAGTAATTGTCCTTCTTTCGATAATATAAGCATAATATGGCCAATGATATGAGTTAGATTGATAATAATAAGAGTAATAAGTATAGTAATTGTCGTTCTATCGATCATATAAGCATAATATGGCTAATAATATGAGTTAGATTGATAATAGTAAGAGTAATAAGTATAGTAATTGTCGTTCAATCGATCATATAAGCATAATGTGGCTAATAATATGAGTTAGATTGATAACAGTAAGAGTAACAAGTATAGCAATTGTCGTTCTATCGATAATATAAGCATAATATGGCTAATAATATGAGTTAGATTGATAATAGTAAGAGTAATAAGTATAGTAATTGTCGTTCTATCGATCATATCTGCATAATATGGAAATAATATGAGTTAGATTGATAATAATAAGAGTAACAAGTACAGCAATTGTCGTTCTATCGATAATATAAGCATAATATGGCTAATAATATGAGTTAGATTGATAATAGTAAGAGTAATAAGTATAGTAATTGTCGTTCTATCGATCATATAAGCATAATATGGCTAATAATATGAGTTAGATTGATAATAATAAGAGTAACAAGTATAGTAATTGTCGTTCTATCGATAATATAAGCATAATATGGCTAATAATATGAGTTAGAATGATAATAGTAAGAGTAATAAGTATAGTAATTGTCGTTCTATCGATCATATCTGCATAATATGGAAATAATATGAGTTAGATTGATAATAATAAGAGTAACAAGTATAGCAATTGCCGTTCTATCGATAATATAAGCATAATATGGTTAATAATATGAGTTAGATTGATAATAATAAGAGTAATGAGTACAGTAATTGTCGTTCTATCGATCATATCCACATAATATGGCCAATAATATGAGTTAGATTGATAATAATAAGAGTAATAAGTATAGTAATTGTCGTTCTATCGATCATATAAGCATAATATGGCTAATAATATGAGTTAGATTGATAATAATAAGAGTAACAAGTATAGTAATTGTCTTTCTATCGATCATATAAGCATAATATGGCTAATAATATGAGTTAGATTGATAATAATAAGAGTAACAACTATAGTAATTGTCGTTCTATCGATAATATAAGCATAATATGGCTAATAATATGAGTTAGATTGATAATAGTAAGAGTAATAAGTATAGTAATTGTCGTTCTATCGATCATATCTGCATAATATGGTGAATAATATGAGTTAGTTTGATAATAATAAGAGTAATGAGTATAGTAATTGTCGTCCTATCGATCATATCCACATAATATGGCCAATAATATGAGTTAGATGGATAATAATAAGAGTAACAAGTATAGAAATTGTCGTTCTATCGATCATATAAGCATAATATGGCTAATAATATGAGTTAGATTGATAATAATAAGAGTAACAAGTGTAGTAATTGTCGCTCTATCGATAATATAAGCATAATATGGCTAATAATATGAGTTAGATTGATAATAGTAAGAGCAATAGGTATAGTAATTGTCGTTCTATCGATCATATCTGCATAATATGGTTAATAATATGAGTTAGTTTGATAATAATAAGAGTAATGAGTATAGTAATTGTCGTCCTATCGATCATATCCACATAATATGGCCAATAATATGAGTTAGATTGAGAATAATAAGAGTAATAAGTATAGTAATTGTCGTTCTATCGATCATATAAGCATAATATGGCTAATAATATGAGTTAGATTGATAATAATAAGAGTAAGAAGTATAGTAATTGTCTTTCTATCGATCATATAAGCATAATATGGCTAATAATATGAGTTAGATTGATAATAATAAGAGTAACCAGTATAGTAATTGTCGTTCTATCGATAATATAAGCACAATATGGCTAATAATGTGAGTTAGATTGATAATAGTAAGAGTAATAAGTATAGTAATTGTCGTTCTATCGATCATATAAGCATAATATGGCTAATAATATGAGTTAGATTGATAATAGTAAGAGTAATAAGTATAGTAATTGTCGTTCAATCGATCATATAAGCATAATGTGGCTAATAATATGAGTTAGATTGATAACAGTAAGAGTAACAAGTATAGCAATTGTCGTTCTATCGATAATATAAGCATAATATGGCTAATAATATGAGTTAGATTGATAATAGTAAGAGTAATAAGTATAGTAATTGTCGTTCTATCGATCATATCTGCATAATATGGTTAATAATATGAGTTAGATTGATAATAATAAGAGTAATAAGTATAGTAATTGTCGTTCTATCGATCGTATAAGCATAATATGGCTAATAATATGAGTTAGATTGATAATAATAAGAGTAACAACTATAGTAATTGTCGTTCTATCGATAATATAAGCATAATATGGCTAATAATATGAGTTAGATTGATAATAGTAAGAGTAATAAGTATAGTAATTGTCGTTCTATCGATCATATCTGCATAATATGGTGAATAATATGAGTTAGTTTGATAATAATAAGAGTAATGAGTATAGTAATTGTCGTCCTATCGATCATATCCACATAATATGGCCAATAATATGAGTTAGATTGATAATAATAAGAGTAACAAGTATAGAAATTGTCGTTCTATCGATCATATAAGCATAATATGGCTAATAATATGAGTTAGATTGATAATAATAAGAGTAACAAGTGTAGTAATTGTCGCTCTATCGATAATATAAGCATAATATGGCTAATAATATGAGTTAGATTGATAATAGTAAGAGCAATAAGTATAGTAATTGTCGTTCTATCGATCATATCTGCATAATATGG
This sequence comes from Megachile rotundata, assembly GCF_050947335.1. Classification (NCBI taxonomy): domain Eukaryota; kingdom Metazoa; phylum Arthropoda; class Insecta; order Hymenoptera; family Megachilidae; genus Megachile; species Megachile rotundata. The sequence continues at coordinate 27,375 of NW_027473428.1, forward strand.
TTAATAATATGAGTTAGTTTGATAATAATAAGAGTAATGAGTATAGTAATTGTCGTCCTATCGATCATATCCACATAATATGGCCAATAATATGAGTTAGATTGATAATAATAAGAGTAATAAGTATAGTAATTGTCGTTCTATCGATCATATAAGCATAATATGGCTAATAATATGAGTTAGATTGATAATAATAAGAGTAAGAAGTATAGTAATTGTCTTTCTATCGATCATATAAGCATAATATGGCTAATAATATGAGTTAGATTGATAATAATAAGAGTAACCGGTATAGTAATTGTCGTTCTATCGATAATATAAGCACAATATGGCTAATAATGTGAGTTAGATTGATAATAGTAAGAGTAATAAGTATAGTAATTGTCGTTCTATCGATCATATAAGCATAATATGGCTAATAATATGAGTTAGATTGATAATAGTAAGAGTAATAAGTATAGTAATTGTCGTTCAATCGATCATATAAGCATAATGTGGCTAATAATATGAGTTAGATTGATAACAGTAAGAGTAACAAGTATAGCAATTGTCGTTCTATCGATAATATAAGCATAATATGGCTAATAATATGAGTTAGATTGATAATAGTAAGCGTAATAAGTATAGTAATTGTCGTTCTATCGATCATATCTGCATAATATGGTTAATAATATGAGTTAGATTGATAATAATAAGAGTAATAAGTATAGTAATTGTCGTTCTATCGATCGTATAAGCATAATATGGCTAATAATATGAGTTAGATTGATAATAATAAGAGTTAGAAGTATAGTAATTGTCGTTCTATCGATCATATAAGCATAATATGGCTAATAATATGAGTTAGATTGATAATAATAAGAGTAACAAGTATAGTAATTGTCGTTCTATCGATAATATAAGCATAATATGGTTAATAATATGAGTTAGATTGATAATAATAAGAGTAATGAGTACAGTAATTGTCGTCCTATCGATCATATCCACTTAATATGGCCAATAATATGAGTTAGATTGATAATAATAAGAGTAACAAGTATAGTAATTGTCTTTCTATCGATCATATAAGCATAATATGGCTAATAATATGAGTTAGATTGATAATAATAAGAGTAACAACTATAGTAATTGTCGTTCTATCGATAATATAAGCATAATATGGCTAATAATATGAGTTAGATTGATAATAGTAAGAGTAATAAGTATAGTAATTGTCGTTCTATCGATCATATCTGCATAATATGGTGAATAATATGAGTTAGTTTGATAATAATAAGAGTAATGAGTATAGTAATTGTCGTCCTATCGATCATATCCACATAATATGGCCAATAATATGAGTTAGATTGATAATAATAAGAGTAATAAGTATAGTAATTGTCGTCCAATCGATCATATCCACATATTATGGCGAATAATATGAGTTAGATTGATAATAATAAGAGTAATAAGTATAGTAATTGTCGTCCTATCGATCATATCCACATAATATGGCCAATAATATGAGTTAGATTGATAATAATAAGAGTAACAAGTATAGTAATTGTCTTTCTATCGATCATATAAGCATAATATGGCTAATAATATGAGTTAGATTGATAATAATAAGAGTAACAACTATAGTAATTGTCCTTCTATCAATAATATAAGCATAATATGGCTAATAATATGAGATAGATTGATAATAATAAGAGTAATAAGTATAGTAATTGTCGTCCTATCGATCATATCCACATAATATGGCCAACAATATGAGTTAGATTGAAAATAATAAGAGTAACAAGTATAGTAATTGTCTTTCTATCGATCATATAAGCATAATATGGCTAATAATATGAGTTAGATTGATAATAATAAGAGTAACAAATATAGTAATTGTCCTTCTATCGATAATATGAGCATAATATGGCTAATAATATGAGTTAGATTGATAATAATAAGAGTAATAAGTATAGTAATTGTCGTTCTATCGATCATATAAGCATAATATGGCTAATAATATGAGTTAGATTGATAATAATAAGAGTAACAGGTATAGTAATTGTCGTTCTATCGATAATATAAGCATAATATGGCTAATAATATGAGTTAGATTGATAATAGTAAGAGTAAAAAGTATAGTAATTGTCGTTCTATCGATCATATCTGCATAATATGGCCAATAATATTAGTTAGATTGATAATAATAAGAGTAATGAGTATAGTAATTGTCGTCCTATCGATCATATCCACATAATATGGCCAATAATATGAGTTAGATTGATAATAATAAGAGTAATAAGTATAGAAATTGTCGTTCTATCGATCATATAAGCATAATATGGCTAATAATATGAGTTAGATTGATAATAATAAGCGTAACAGGTATAGTAATTGTCGTTCAATCGATCATATAAGCATAGTATGGCTAATAATATGAGTTCGATTGATAATAGCAAGAGTAATAGGCACAGTGATTGTCGTTCTACCGATCATATCTGCATAATATGTTTAATAATATGAGTTAGATTGATAATAATAAGAGTAATAAGTATAGTAATTGTCGTTCTATCGATCATATAAGCATAATATGGCTAATAATATGGGTTCGATTGATAATAGTAAGAGTAATAAGTATGGTAATTGTCGTTCAATCGATCATATCCACATAATATGGCCAATAATATGAGTTAGATTGATAATAATAAGAGTAACAAGTATAGTAATTGTCTTTCTATCGATCATATAAGCATAATATGGCTAATAATATGAGTTAGATTGATAATAATAAGAGTAACAACCATAGTAATTGTCCTTCTATCAATAATACAAGCATAATATGGCTAATAATATGAGTTAGATTGATAATAATAAGCGTAACAAGTATAGTAATTGTCCTTCTTTCGATAATATAAGCATAATATGGCCAATAATATGAGTTAGATTGATAATAGTAAGAGTAATAAGTATAGTAATTGTCGTTCTATCGATCATATAAGCATAATATGGCTAATAATATGAGTTAGATTGATAATAATAAGAGTAACAAGTATAGTAATTGTCGTTCTATCGATAATATAAGCATAATATGGCTAATAATATGAGTTAGAATGATAATAGTAAGAGTAATAAGTATAGTAATTGTCGTTCTATCGATCATATCTGCATAATATGGAAATAATATGAGTTAGATTGATAATAATAAGAGTAACAAGTATAGCAATTGCCGTTCTATCGATAATATAAGCATAATATAGTTAATAATATGAGTTAGATTGATAATAATAAGAGTAATGAGTACAGTAATTGTCGTTCTATCGATCATATCCACATAATATGGCCAATAATATGAGTTAGATTGATAATAATAAGAGTAATAAGTATAGTAATTGTCGTTCTATCGATCATATAAGCATAATATGGCTAATAATATGAGTTAGATTGATAATAATAAGAGTAACAAGTATAGTAATTGTCTTTCTATCGATCATATAAGCATAATATGGCTAATAATATGAGTTAGATTGATAATAATAAGAGTAACAACTATAGTAATTGTCGTTCTATCGATAATATAAGCATAATATGGCTAATAATATGAGTTAGATTGATAATAGTAAGAGTAATAAGTATAGTAATTGTCGTTCTATCGATCATATCTGCATAATATGGTGAATAATATGAGTTAGTTTGATAATAATAAGAGTAATGAGTATAGTAATTGTCGTCCTATCGATCATATCCACATAATATGGCCAATAATATGAGTTAGATTGATAATAATAAGAGTAACAAGTATAGAAATTGTCGTTCTATCGATCATATAAGCATAATATGGCTAATAATATGAGTTAGATTGATAATAATAAGAGTAACAAGTGTAGTAATTGTCGCTCTATCGATAATATAAGCATAATATGGCTAATAATATGAGTTAGATTGATAATAGTAAGAGCAATAGGTATAGTAATTGTCGTTCTATCGATCATATCTGCATAATATGGTTAATAATATGAGTTAGTTTGATAATAATAAGAGTAATGAGTATAGTAATTGTCGTCCTATCGATCATATCCACATAATATGGCCAATAATATGAGTTAGATTGAGAATAATAAGAGTAATAAGTATAGTAATTGTCGTTCTATCGATCATATAAGCATAATATGGCTAATAATATGAGTTAGATTGATAATAATAAGAGTAAGAAGTATAGTAATTGTCTTTCTATCGATCATATAAGCATAATATGGCTAATAATATGAGTTAGATTGATAATAATAAGAGTAACCAGTATAGTAATTGTCGTTCTATCGATAATATAAGCACAATATGGCTAATAATGTGAGTTAGATTGATAAAAGTAAGAGTAATAAGTATAGTAATTGTCGTTCTATCGATCATATAAGCATAATATGGCTAATAATATGAGTTAGATTGATAATAGTAAGAGTAATAAGTATAGTAATTGTCGTTCAATCGATCATATAAGCATAATGTGGCTAATAATATGAGTTAGATTGATAACAGTAAGAGTAACAAGTATAGCAATTGTCGTTCTATCGATAATATAAGCATAATATGGCTAATAATATGAGTTAGATTGATAATAGTAAGAGTAATAAGTATAGTAATTGTCGTTCTATCGATCATATCTGCATAATATGGTTAATAATATGAGTTAGATTGATAATAATAAGAGTAATAAGTATAGTAATTGTCGTTCTATCGATCGTATAAGCATAATATGGCTAATAATATGAGTTAGATTGATAATAATAAGAGTAACAACTATAGTAATTGTCGTTCTATCGATAATATAAGCATAATATGGCTAATAATATGAGTTAGATTGATAATAGTAAGAGTAATAAGTATAGTAATTGTCGTTCTATCGATCATATCTGCATAATATGGTGAATAATATGAGTTAGTTTGATAATAATAAGAGTAATGAGTATAGTAATTGTCGTCCTATCGATCATATCCACATAATATGGCCAATAATATGAGTTAGATTGATAATAATAAGAGTAACAAGTATAGAAATTGTCGTTCTATCGATCATATAAGCATAATATGGCTAATAATATGAGTTAGATTGATAATAGTAAGAGTAACAAGTGTAGTAATTGTCGCTCTATCGATAATATAAGCATAATATGGCTAATAATATGAGTTAGATTGATAATAGTAAGAGCAATAAGTATAGTAATTGTCGTTCTATCGATCATATCTGCATAATATGGTTAATAATATGAGTTAGTTTGATAATAATAAGAGTAATGAGTATAGTAATTGTCGTCCTATCGATCATATCCACATAATATGGCCAATAATATGAGTTAGATTGATAATAATAAGAGTAATAAGTATAGTAATTGTCGTTCTATCGATCATATAAGCATAATATGGCTAATAATATGAGTTAGATTGATAATAATAAGAGTAAGAAGTATAGTAATTGTCTTTCTATCGATCATATAAGCATAATATGGCTAATAATATGAGTTAGATTGATAATAATAAGAGTAACCGGTATAGTAATTGTCGTTCTATCGATAATATAAGCACAATATGGCTAATAATGTGAGTTAGATTGATAATAGTAAGAGTAATAAGTATAGTAATTGTCGTTCTATCGATCATATAAGCATAATATGGCTAATAATATGAGTTAGATTGATAATAGTAAGAGTAATAAGTATAGTAATTGTCGTTCAATCGATCATATAAGCATAATGTGGCTAATAATATGAGTTAGATTGATAACAGTAAGAGTAACAAGTATAGCAATTGTCGTTCTATCGATAATATAAGCATAATATGGCTAATAATATGAGTTAGATTGATAATAGTAAGCGTAATAAGTATAGTAATTGTCGTTCTATCGATCATATCTGCATAATATGGTTAATAATATGAGTTAGATTGATAATAATAAGAGTAATAAGTATAGTAATTGTCGTTCTATCGATCGTATAAGCATAATATGGCTAATAATATGAGTTAGATTGATAATAATAAGAGTTAGAAGTATAGTAATTGTCGTTCTATCGATCATATAAGCATAATATGGCTAATAATATGAGTTAGATTGATAATAATAAGAGTAACAAGTATAGTAATTGTCGTTCTATCGGTAATATAAGCATAATATGGTTAATAATATGAGTTAGATTGATAATAATAAGAGTAATGAGTACAGTAATTGTCGTCCTATCGATCATATCCACTTAATATGGCCAATAATATGAGTTAGATTGATAATAATAAGAGTAACAAGTATAGTAATTGTCTTTCTATCGATCATATAAGCATAATATGGCTAATAATATGAGTTAGATTGATAATAATAAGAGTAACAACTATAGTAATTGTCGTTCTATCGATAATATAAGCATAATATGGCTAATAATATGAGTTAGATTGATAATAGTAAGAGTAATAAGTATAGTAATTGTCGTTCTATCGATCATATCTGCATAATATGGTGAATAATATGAGTTAGTTTGATAATAATAAGAGTAATGAGTATAGTAATTGTCGTCCTATCGATCATATCCACATAATATGGCCAATAATATGAGTTAGATTGATAATAATAAGAGTAATAAGTATAGTAATTGTCGTCCAATCGATCATATCCACATATTATGGCGAATAATATGAGTTAGATTGATAATAATAAGAGTAATAAGTATAGTAATTGTCGTCCTATCGATCATATCCACATAATATGGCCAATAATATGAGTTAGATTGATAATAATAAGAGTAACAAGTATAGTAATTGTCTTTCTATCGATCATATAAGCATAATATGGCTAATAATATGAGTTAGATTGATAATAATAAGAGTAACAACTATAGTAATTGTCCTTCTATCAATAATATAAGCATAATATGGCTAATAATATGAGATAGATTGATAATAATAAGAGTAATAAGTATAGTAATTGTCGTCCTATCGATCATATCCACATAATATGGCCAACAATATGAGTTAGATTGAAAATAATAAGAGTAACAAGTATAGTAATTGTCTTTCTATCGATCATATAAGCATAATATGGCTAATAATATGAGTTAGATTGATAATAATAAGAGTAACAAATATAGTAATTGTCCTTCTATCGATAATATGAGCATAATATGGCTAATAATATGAGTTAGATTGATAATAATAAGAGTAATAAGTATAGTAATTGTCGTTCTATCGATCATATAAGCATAATATGGCTAATAATATGAGTTAGATTGATAATAATAAGAGTAACAGGTATAGTAATTGTCGTTCTATCGATAATATAAGCATAATATGGCTAATAATATGAGTTAGATTGATAATAGTAAGAGTAAAAAGTATAGTAATTGTCGTTCTATCGATCATATCTGCATAATATGGCCAATAATATTAGTTAGATTGATAATAATAAGAGTAATGAGTATAGTAATTGTCGTCCTATCGATCATATCCACATAATATGGCCAATAATATGAGTTAGATTGATAATAATAAGAGTAATAAGTATAGAAATTGTCGTTCTATCGATCATATAAGCATAATATGGCTAATAATATGAGTTAGATTGATAATAATAAGCGTAACAAGTATAGTAATTGTCGTTCAATCGATCATATAAGCATAGTATGGCTAATAATATGAGTTCGATTGATAATAGCAAGAGTAATAGGCACAGTGATTGTCGTTCTACCGATCATATCTGCATAATATGTTTAATAATATGAGTTAGATTGATAATAATAAGAGTAATAAGTATAGTAATTGTCGTTCTATCGATCATATAAGCATAATATGGCTAATAATATGGGTTCGATTGATAATAGTAAGAGTAATAAGTATGGTAATTGTCGTTCAATCGATCATATCCACATAATATGGCCAATAATATGAGTTAGATTGATAATAATAAGAGTAACAAGTATAGTAATTGTCTTTCTATCGATCATATAAGCATAATATGGCTAATAATATGAGTTAGATTGATAATAATAAGAGTAACAACCATAGTAATTGTCCTTCTATCAATAATACAAGCATAATATGGCTAATAATATGAGTTAGATTGATAATAATAAGCGTAACAAGTATAGTAATTGTCCTTCTTTCGATAATATAAGCATAATATGGCCAATAATATGAGTTAGATTGATAATAATAAGAGTAATAAGTATAGTAATTGTCGTTCTATCGATCATATAAGCATAATATGGCTAATAATATGAGTTAGATTGATAATAATAAGAGTAACAAGTATAGTAATTGTCGTTCTATCGATAATATAAGAATAATATGGCTAATAATATGAGTTAGATTGATAATAGTAAGAGTAATAAGTATAGTAATTGTCGTTCAATCGATCATATAAGCATAATGTGGCTAATAATATGAGTTAGATTGATAACAGTAAGAGTAACAAGTATAGCAATTGTCGTTCTATCGATAATATAGGCATAATATGGCTAATAATATGAGTTAGATTGATAATAGTAAGAGTAATAAGTATAGTAACTGTCGTTCTATCGATCATATCTGCATAATATGGTTAATAATATGAGTTAGATTGATAATAATAAGAGTAATAAGTATAGTAATTGTCGTTCTATCGATCATATAAGCATAATATGGCTAATAATATGAGTTAGATTGATTATAATAAGAGTAACAAGTATAGTAATTGTCGTTCTATCGATAATATAAGCATAATATGGCTAATAATATGAGTTAGATTGATAATAGTAAGAGTAATAAGTATAGTAATTGTCGATCTATCGATCATATCTGCATAATATGGTTAATAATATGAGTTAGTTTGATAATAATAAGAGTAATAAGTATAGTAATTGTCGTCCTATCGATCATATCCACATAATATGGCCAATAATATGAGTTAGATTGATAATAATAAGAGTAACAAGTATAGTAATTGTCTTTCTATCGATCATATAAGCATAATATGGCTAATAATATGAGTTAGATTGATAATAATAGGAGTAACAAATATAGTAATTGTCCTTCTATCGATAATATAAGCATAATATGGCTAATAATATGAGTTAGATTGATAATAATAAGCGTAACAAGTATAGTAATTGTCGTTCAATCGATCATATAAGCATAGTATGGCTAATAATATGAGTTCGATTGATAATAGCAAGAGTAATAGGCACAGTGATTGTCGTTCTACCGATCATATCTGCATAATATGTTTAATAATATGAGTTAGATTGATAATAATAAGAGTAATAAGTATAGTAATTGTCGTTCTATCGATCATATAAGCATAATATGGCTAATAATATGTGTTCGATTGATAATAGTAAGAGTAATAAGTATGGTAATTGTCGTTCAATCGATCATATCCACGTAATATGGCCAATAATATGAGTTAGACTGATAATAATAAGAGTAATAAGTATAGTAATTGTCATCCTATCGAACATATCCACATAATATGGCCAACAATATGAGTTAGATTGATAATAATAAGAGTAACAAGTATAGTAATTGTCTTTCTATCGATCATATAAGCATAATATGGCTAATAATATGAGTTAGATTGATAATAATAAGAGTAACAACTATAGTAATTGTCCTTCTATCGATAATATAAGCATAATATGGCTAATAATATGAGTTAGATTGATAATAGTAAGAGTAATAAGTATAGTAATTGTCGATCTACCGATCATATCTGCATAATATGGTTAATAATATGAGTTAGTTTGATAATAATAAGAGTAATAAGTATAGTAATTGTCGTCCTATCGATCATATCCACATAATATGGCCAATAATATGAGTTAGATTGATAATAATAAGAGTAACAAGTATAGTAATTGTCTTTCTATCGATCATATAAGCATAATATGGCTAATAATATGAGTGAGATTGATAATAATAAGAGTAACAACTAAAGTAATTGTCCTTCTATCAATAATATAAGCATAATATGGCTAATAATATGAGTTAGATTGATAATAATAAGCGTAACAAGTATAGTAATTGTCCTTCTTTCGATAATATAAGCATAATATGGCCAATAATATGAGTTAGATTGATAATAATAAGAGTAATAAGTATAGTAACTGTCGTTCTATCGATCATATAAGCATAATATGGCTAATAATATGAGTTAGATTGATAATAATAAGAGTAACAAGTATAGTAATTGTCGTTCCATCGATTATATAAGCATAATATGGCTAATAATATGAGTTAGATTGATAATAGTAAGAGTAATAAGTATAGTAATTGTCGTTCTATCGATCATATCCACATAATATGGCCAATAATATGAGTTAGATTGATAATAATAAGAGTAACAAGTATAGTAATTGTCTTTCTATCGATCATATAAGCATAATATGGCTAATAATATGAGTTAGATTGATAATAATAAGAGTAACAACTATAGTAATTGTCCTTCTATCAATAATATAAGCATAATATGGCTAATAATATGAGATAGATTGATAATAATAAGAGTAATAAGTATAGTAATTGTCGTCCTATCGTTCATATCCACATAATATGGCCAATAATATGAGTTAGATTGATAATAATAAGCGTAACAAGTATAGTAATTGTCCTTCTTTCGATAATATAAGCATAATATGGCCAATAATATGAGTTAGATTGATAATAATAAGAGTAATAAGTATAGTAATTGTCGTTCTATCGATCATATAAGCATAATATGGCTAATAATATGAGTTAGATTGATAATAATAAGAGTAACAGGTATAGTAATTGTCGTTCTATCGATAATATAAGCATAATATGGCTAATAATATGAGTTAGATTGATAATAGTAAGAGTAATAAGTATAGTAATTGTCGTTCTATCTACCATATGTGCATAATATGGAAATAATATGAGTTAGATTGATAATAATAAGAGTAACAAGTATAGTAATTGTCGTTCTATCGATCATATAAGCATAATATGGCTAATAATATGAGTTAGATTGATAATAATAAGAGTAACAACTATAGTAATTGTCGTTCTATCGATAATATAAGCATAATATGGCTAATAATATGAGTTAGATTGATAATAGTAAGAGTAATAAGTATAGTAACTGTCGTTCTATCGATCATATCTGCATAATATGGTGAATAATATGAGTTAGTTTGATAATAATAAGAGTAATGAGTATAGTAATTGACGTCCTATCGATCATATCCACATAATATGGCCAATAATATTAGTTAGATTGATAATAATAAGAGTAATAAGTATAGTAATTGTCGTTCAATCGATCATATCCACATATTATGGCGAATAATATGAGTTAGATTGATAATAATAAGAGTAATAAGTATAGTAATTGTCGTCCTATCGATCATATCCACATAATATGGCCAATAATATGAGTTAGATTGATAATAATAAGAGTAACAAGTATAGTAATTGTCTTTCTATCGATCATATAAGCATAATATGGCTAATAATATGAGTTAGATTGATAATAATAAGAGTAACAACTATAGTAATTGTCCTTCTATCAATAATATAAGCATAATATGGCTAATAATATGAGATAGATTGATAATAATAAGAGTAATAAGTATAGTAATTGTCGTCCTATCGATCATATCCACATAATATGGCCAACAATATGAGTTAGATTGAAAATAATAAGAGTAACAAGTATAGTAATTGTCTTTCTATCGATCATATAAGCATAATATGGCTAATAATATGAGTTAGATTGATAATAATAAGAGTAACAAATATAGTAATTGTCCTTCTATCGATAATATAAGCATAATATGGCTAATAATATGAGTTAGATTGATAATAATAAGAGTAATAAGTATAGTAATTGTCGTTCTATCGATCATATAAGCATAATATGGCTAATAATATGAGTTAGATTGATAATAATAAGAGTAACAGGTATAGTAATTGTCGTTCTATCGATAATATAAGCATAATATGGCTAATAATATGAGTTAGATTGATAATAGTAAGAGTAAAAAGTATAGTAATTGTCGTTCTATCGATCATATCTGCATAATATGGCCAATAATATTAGTTAGATTGATAATAATAAGAGTAATGAGTATAGTAATTGTCGTCCTATCGATCATATCCACATAATATGGCCAATAATATGAGTTAGATTGATAATAATAAGAGTAATAAGTATAGAAATTGTCGTTCTATCGATCATATAAGCATAATATGGCTAATAATATGAGTTAGATTGATAATAATAAGCGTAACAAGTATAGTAATTGTCGTTCAATCGATCATATAAGCATAGTATGGCTAATAATATGAGTTCGATTGATAACAGCAAGAGTAATAGGCACAGTGATTGTCGTTCTACCGATCATATCTGCATAATATGTTTAATAATATGAGTTAGATTGATAATAATAAGAGTAATAAGTATAGTAATTGTCGTTCTATCGATCATATAAGCATAATATGGCTAATAATATGGGTTCGATTGATAATAGTAAGAGTAATAAGTATGGTAATTGTCGTTCAATCGATCATATCCACATAATATGGCCAATAATATGAGTTAGATTGATAATAATAAGAGTAACAAGTATAGTAATTGTCTTTCTATCGATCATATAAGCATAATATGGCTAATAATATGAGTGAGATTGATAATAATAAGAGTAACAACTATAGTAATTGTCCTTCTATCAATAATAAAGGCATAATATGGCTAATAATATGAGTTAGATTGATAATAATAAGCGTAACAAGTATAGTAATTGTCCTTCTTTCGATAATATAAGCATAATATGGCCAATAATATGAGTTAGATTGATAATAATAAGAGTAATAAGTATAGTAATTGTCGTTCTATCGATCATATAAGCATAATATGGCTAATAATATGAGTTAGATTGATAATAATAAGAGTAACAAGTATAGTAATTGTCGTTCCATCGATAATATAAGCATAATATGGCTAATAATATGAGTTAGATTGATAATAGTAAGAGTAATAAGTATAGTAATTGTCGTTCTATCGATCATATCCACATAATATGGCCAATAATATGAGTTAGATTGATAATAATAAGAGTAACAAGTATAGTAATTGTCTTTCTATCGATCATATAAGCATAATATGGCTAATAATATGAGTTAGATTGATAATAATAAGAGTAACAACTATAGTAATTGTCCTTCTATCAATAATATAAGCATAATATGGCTAATAATATGAGATAGATTGATAATAATAAGAGTAATAAGTATAGTAATTGTCGTCCTATCGTTCATATCCACATAATATGGCCAATAATATGAGTTAGATTGATAATAATAAGCGTAACAAGTATAGTAATTGTCCTTCTTTCGATAATATAAGCATAATATGGCCAATAATATGAGTTAGATTGATAATAATAAGAGTAATAAGTATAGTAATTGTCGTTCTATCGATCATATAAGCATAATATGGCTAATAATATGAGTTAGATTGATAATAGTAAGAGTAATAAGTATAGTAATTGTCGTTCAATCGATCATATAAGCATAATATGGCTAATAATATGAGTTAGATTGATAATAGTAAGAGTAATAAGTATAGTAATTGTCGTTCTATCGATCATATCTGCATAATATGGAAATAATATGAGTTAGATTGATAATAATAAGAGTAACAAGTACAGCAATTGTCGTTCTATCGATAATATAAGCATAATATGGCTAATAATATGAGTTAGATTGATAATAGTAAGAGTAATAAGTATAGTAATTGTCGTTCTATCGATCATATAAGCATAATATGGCTAATAATATGAGTTAGATTGATAATAATAAGAGTAACAAGTATAGTAATTGTCGTTCTATCGATAATATAAGCATAATATGGCTAATAATATGAGTTAGATTGATAATAGTAAGAGTAATAAGTATAGTAATTGTCGTTCTATCGATCATATCTGCATAATATGGAAATAATATGAGTTAGATTGATAATAATAAGAGTAACAAGTATAGTAATTGTCGTTCCATCGATAATATAAGCATAATATGGCTAATAATATGAGTTAGATTGATAATAGTAAGAGTAATAAGTATAGTAATTGTCGTTCTATCGATCATATCCACATAATATGGCCAATAATATGAGTTAGATTGATAATAATAAGAGTAACAAGTATAGTAATTGTCTTTCTATCGATCATATAAGCATAATATGGCTAATAATATGAGTTAGATTGATAATAATAAGAGTAACAACTATAGTAATTGTCCTTCTATCAATAATATAAGCATAATATGGCTAATAATATGAGATAGATTGATAATAATAACAGTAATAAGTATAGTAATTGTCGTCCTATCGTTCATATCCACATAATATGGCCAATAATATGAGTTAGATTGATAATAATAAGCGCAACAAGTATAGTAATTGTCCTTCTTTCGATAATATAAGCATAATATGGCCAATGATATGAGTTAGATTGATAATAATAAGAGTAATAAGTATAGTAATTGTCGTTCTATCGATCATATAAGCATAATATGGCTAATAATATGAGTTAGATTGATAATAGTAAGAGTAATAAGTATAGTAATTGTCGTTCAATCGATCATATAAGCATAATGTGGCTAATAATATGAGTTAGATTGATAACAGTAAGAGTAACAAGTATAGCAATTGTCGTTCTATCGATAATATAAGCATAATATGGCTAATAATATGAGTTAGATTGATAATAGTAAGAGTAATAAGTATAGTAATTGTCGTTCTATCGATCATATCTGCATAATATGGAAATAATATGAGTTAGATTGATAATAATAAGAGTAACAAGTATAGTAATTGTCGTTCTATCGATCATATCTGCATAATATGGAAATAATATGAGTTAGATTGATAATAATAAGAGTAACAAGTATAGCAATTGCCGTTCTATCGATAATATAAGCATAATATGGTTAATAATATGAGTTAGATTGATAATAATAAGAGTAATGAGTACAGTAATTGTCGTTCTATCGATCATATCCACATAATATGGCCAATAATATGAGTTAGATTGATAATAATAAGAGTAATAAGTATAGTAATTGTCGTTCTATCGATCATATAAGCATAATATGGCTAATAATATGAGTTAGATTGATAATAATAAGAGTAACAAGTATAGTAATTGTCTTTCTATCGATCATATAAGCATAATATGGCTAATAATATGAGTTAGATTGATAATAATAAGAGTAACAACTATAGTAATTGTCGTTCTATCGATAATATAAGCATAATATGGCTAATAATATGAGTTAGATTGATAATAGTAAGAGTAATAAGTATAGTAATTGTCGTTCTATCGATCATATCTGCATAATATGGTGAATAATATGAGTTAGTTTGATAATAATAAGAGTAATGAGTATAGTAATTGTCGTCCTATCGATCATATCCACATAATATGGCCAATAATATGAGTTAGATTGATAATAATAAGAGTAACAAGTATAGAAATTGTCGTTCTATCGATCATATAAGCATAATATGGCTAATAATATGAGTTAGATTGATAATAATAAGAGTAACAAGTGTAGTAATTGTCGCTCTATCGATAATATAAGCATAATATGGCTAATAATATGAGTTAGATTGATAATAGTAAGAGCAATAGGTATAGTAATTGTCGTTCTATCGATCATATCTGCATAATATGGTTAATAATATGAGTTAGTTTGATAATAATAAGAGTAATGAGTATAGTAATTGTCGTCCTATCGATCATATCCACATAATATGGCCAATAATATGAGTTAGATTGAGAATAATAAGAGTAATAAGTATAGTAATTGTCGTTCTATCGATCATATAAGCATAATATGGCTAATAATATGAGTTAGATTGATAATAATAAGAGTAAGAAGTATAGTAATTGTCTTTCTATCGATCATATAAGCATAATATAGCTAATAATATGAGTTAGATTGATAATAATAAGAGTAACCAGTATAGTAATTGTCGTTGTATCGATAATATAAGCACAATATGGCTAATAATGTGAGTTAGATTGATAATAGTAAGAGTAATAAGTATAGTAATTGTCGTTCTATCGATCATATAAGCATAATATGGCTAATAATATGAGTTAGATTGATAATAGTAAGAGTAATAAGTATAGTAATTGTCGTTCAATCGATCATATAAGCATAATGTGGCTAATAATATGAGTTAGATTGATAACAGTAAGAGTAACAAGTATAGCAATTGTCGTTCTATCGATAATATAAGCATAATATGGCTAATAATATGAGTTAGATTGATAATAGTAAGAGTAATAAGTATAGTAATTGTCGTTCTATCGATCATATCTGCATAATATGGTTAATAATATGAGTTAGATTGATAATAATAAGAGTAATAAGTATAGTAATTGTCGTTCTATCGATCGTATAAGCATAATATGGCTAATAATATGAGTTAGATTGATAATAATAAGAGTAACAACTATAGTAATTGTCGTTCTATCGATAATATAAGCATAATATGGCTAATAATATGAGTTAGATTGATAATAGTAAGAGTAATAAGTATAGTAATTGTCGTTCTATCGATCATATCTGCATAATATGGTGAATAATATGAGTTAGTTTGATAATAATAAGAGTAATGAGTATAGTAATTGTCGTCCTATCGATCATATCCACATAATATGGCCAATAATATGAGTTAGATTGATAATAATAAGAGTAACAAGTATAGAAATTGTCGTTCTATCGATCATATAAGCATAATATGGCTAATAATATGAGTTAGATTGATAATAATAAGAGTAACAAGTGTAGTAATTGTCGCTCTATCGATAATATAAGCATAATATGGCTAATAATATGAGTTAGATTGATAATAGTAAGAGCAATAAGTATAGTAATTGTCGTTCTATCGATCATATCTGCATAATATGGTTAATAATATGAGTTAGTTTGATAATAATAAGAGTAATGAGTATAGTAATTGTCGTCCTATCGATCATATCCACATAATATGGCCAATAATATGAGTTAGATTGATAATAATAAGAGTAATAAGTATAGTAATTGTCGTTCTATCGATCATATAAGCATAATATGGCTAATAATATGAGTTAGATTGATAATAATAAGAGTAAGAAGTATAGTAATTGTCTTTCTATCGATCATATAAGCATAATATGGCTAATAATATGAGTTAGATTGATAATAATAAGAGTAACCGGTATAGTAATTGTCGTTCTATCGATAATATAAGCACAATATGGCTAATAATGTGAGTTAGATTGATAATAGTAAGAGTAATAAGTATAGTAATTGTCGTTCTATCGATAATATAAGCATAATATGGCCAATAATATGAGTTAGATTGATAATAATAAGAGTAATAAGTATAGTAATTGTCGTCCTATCGATCATATCCACATAATATGGCCAATAATATGAGTTAGATTGATAATAATAAGAGTAACAAGTATAGTAATTGTCTTTCCATCGATCATATAAGCATAATATGGCTAATAATATGAGTTAGATTGATAATAATAAGAGTAACAACTATAGTAATTGTCCTTCTATCAATAATATAAGCATAATATGGCTAATAATATGAGATAGATTGATAATAATAAGAGTAATAAGTATAGTAATTGTCGTCCTATCGATCATATCCACATAATATGGCCAATAATATGAGTTAGATTGAAAATAATAAGAGTAACAAGTATAGTAATTGTCTTTCTATCGATCATATAAGCATAATATGGCTAATAATATGAGTTAGATTGATAATAATAAGAGTAACAACTATAGTAATTGTCCTTCTATCAATAATATAAGCATAATATGGCTAATAATATGAGTTAGATTGATAATAATAAGCGTAACAAGTATAGTAATTGTCCTTCTTTCGATAATATAAGCATAATATGGCCAATAATATGAGTTAGATTGATAATAATAAGAGTAATAAGTATAGTAATTGTCGTTCTATCGATCATATCTGCATAATATGGAAATAATATGAGTTAGATTGATAATAATAAGAGTAATAAGTATAGTAATTGTCGTACTATCGATCATATAAGCATAATATGGCTAATAATATGAGTTAGATTGATAATAGTAAGAGCAATAAGTATAGTAATTGTCGTTCAATCGATCATATAAGCATAATGTGGCTAATAATATGAGTTCGATTGATAACAGTAAGAGTAACAAGTATAGCAATTGTCGTTCTATCGATAATATAAGCATAATATGGCTAATAATATGAGTTAGATTGATAATAATAAGAGTAATGAGTATAGTAATTGTCCTTCTTTCGATAATATAAGCATAATATGGCCAATAATATGAGTTAGATTGATAATAATAAGAGTAATAAGTATAGTAATTGTCGTTCTATCGATCATATCTGCATAATATGGAAATAATATGAGTTAGATTGATAATAATAAAAGTAATAAGTATAGTAATTGTCGTACTATCGATCATATAAGCATAATATGGCTAATAATATGAGTTAGATTGATAATAATAAGAGTAACAAGTACAGCAATTGCCGTTCTATCGATAATATAAGCATAATATGGCTAATAATATGAGTTAGATTGATAACAGTAAGAGTAACAAGTATAGCAATTGTCGTTCTATCGATAATATAAGCAAAATATGGCTAATAATATGAGTTAGATTGATAATAATAAGAGTAATGAGTATAGTAATTGTCGTCCTATCGATCATATCCACATAATATGGCCAATAATATGAGTTAGATTGATAACAATAAGAGTAATAAGTATAGTAATTGTCGTTCAATCGATCATATCCACATAATATGGCCAATAATATGAGTTAGATTGATAATAATAAGAGTAATAAGTATAGTAATTGTCGTCCTATCGATCATATCCACATAATATGGCCAATAATATGAGTTAGATTGATAATAATAAGAGTAATAAGTATAGTAATTGTCGTCCTATCGATCATATCCACATAATATGGCCAATAATATGAGTTTGATTGATAATAATAAGAGTAACAAGTATAGTAATTGTCTTTCTATCGATCATATAAGCATAATATGGCTAATAATATGAGTTAGATTGATAATAATAAGAGTAACAACTATAGTAATTGTCCTTCTATCGATAATATAAGCATAATATGGCTAATAATATGAGTTAGATTGATAATAATAAGCGTAACAAGTATAGTAATTGTCGTTCTATCGATCATATAAGCATAATATGGCTAATAATATGTGTTCGATTGATAATAGTAAGAGTAATAAGTATAGTAATTGTCGTTCAATCGATCATATCCACATAATATGGCCAATAATATGAGTTAGATTGATAATAATAAGAGTAATAAGTATAGTAATTGTCGTCCTATCGATCATATCCACATAATATGGCCAATAATATGAGTTAGATTGATAATAATAAGAGTAATAAGTATAGTAATTGTCGTTCTATCGATCATATAAGCATAATATGGCTAATAATATGAGTTAGATTGATAATAATAAGAGTAACAAGTATAGTAATTGTCGTTCCATCGATAATATAAGCATAATATGGCTAATAATATGAGTTAGATTGATAATAGTAAGAGTAATAAGTATAGTAATTGTCGTTCTATCGATAATATAAGCATAATATGGCCAATAATATGAGTTAGATTGATAATAATAAGAGTAATAAGTATAGTAATTGTCGTCCTATCGATCATATCCACATAATATGGCCAATAATATGAGTTAGATTGATAATAATAAGAGTAACAAGTATAGTAATTGTCTTTCCATCGATCATATAAGCATAATATGGCTAATAATATGAGTTAGATTGATAATAATAAGAGTAACAACTATAGTAATTGTCCTTCTATCAATAATATAAGCATAATATGGCTAATAATATGAGATAGATTGATAATAATAAGAGTAATAAGTATAGTAATTGTCGTCCTATCGATCATATCCACATAATATGGCCAATAATATGAGTTAGATTGAAAATAATAAGAGTAACAAGTATAGTAATTGTCTTTCTATCGATCATATAAGCATAATATGGCTAATAATATGAGTTAGATTGATAATAATAAGAGTAACAACTATAGTAATTGTCCTTCTATCAATAATATAAGCATAATATGGCTAATAATATGAGTTAGATTGATAATAATAAGCGTAACAAGTATAGTAATTGTCCTTCTTTCGATAATATAAGCATAATATGGCCAATAATATGAGTTAGATTGATAATAATAAGAGTAATAAGTATAGTAATTGTCGTTCTATCGATCATATCTGCATAATATGGAAATAATATGAGTTAGATTGATAATAATAAGAGTAATAAGTATAGTAATTGTCGTACTATCGATCATATAAGCATAATATGGCTAATAATATGAGTTAGATTGATAATAGTAAGAGCAATAAGTATAGTAATTGTCGTTCAATCGATCATATAAGCATAATGTGGCTAATAATATGAGTTCGATTGATAACAGTAAGAGTAACAAGTATAGCAATTGTCGTTCTATCGATAATATAAGCATAATATGGCTAATAATATGAGTTAGATTGATAATAATAAGAGTAATGAGTATAGTAATTGTCGTCCTATCGATCATATCCACATAATATGGCCAATAATATGAGTTAGATTGATAACAATAAGAGTAATAAGTATAGTAATTGTCGTTCAATCGATCATATCCACATAATATGGCCAATAATATGAGTTAGATTGATAATAATAAGAGTAATAAGTATAGTAATTGTCGTCCTATCGATCATATCCACATAATATGGCCAATAATATGAGTTAGATTGATAATAATAAGAGTAATAAGTATAGTAATTGTCGTCCTATCGATCATATCCACATAATATGGCCAATAATATGAGTTTGATTGATAATAATAAGAGTAACAAGTATAGTAATTGTCTTTCTATCGATCATATAAGCATAATATGGCTAATAATATGAGTTAGATTGATAATAATAAGAGTAACAACTATAGTAATTGTCCTTCTATCGATAATATAAGCATAATATGGCTAATAATATGAGTTAGATTGATAATAATAAGCGTAACAAGTATAGTAATTGTCGTTCTATCGATCATATAAGCATAATATGGCTAATAATATGTGTTCGATTGATAATAGTAAGAGTAATAAGTATAGTAATTGTCGTTCAATCGATCATATCCACATAATATGGCCAATAATATGAGTTAGATTGATAATAATAAGAGTAATAAGTATAGTAATTGTCGTCCTATCGATCATATCCACATAATATGGCCAATAATATGAGTTAGATTGATAATAATAAGAGTAACAAGTATAGTAATTGTCTTTCTATCGATCATATAAGCATAATATGGCTAATAATATGAGTTAGATTGATAATAATAAGAGTAACAACTATAGTAATTGTCCTTCTATCAATAATATAAGCATAATATGGCTAATAATATGAGAGAGAATGATAATAATAAGAGTAATAAGTATAGTAATTGTCGTCCTATCGATCATATCCACATAATATGGCCAATAATATGAGTTAGATTGATAACAATAAGAGTAACAAGTATAGTAATTGTCTTTCTATCGATCATATAAGCATAATATGGCTAATAATATGAGTTAGATTGATAATAATAAGAGTAACAGCTATAGTAATTGTCCTTCTATCAATAATATAAGCATAATATGGCTAATAATATGAGTTAGATTGATAATAATAAGCGTAACAAGTATAGTAATTGTCCTTCTTTCGATAATATAAGCATAATATGGCCAATAATATGAGTTAGATTGATAATAATAAGAGTAATAAGTATAGTAATTGTCGTTCTATCGATCATATAAGCATAATATGGCTAATGATATGAGTTAGATTGATAATAATAAGAGTAACAAGTATAGTAATTGTCGTTCCATCGATAATATAAGCATAATATGGCTAATAGTATGAGTTAGATAGATAATAGTAAGAGTAATAAGTATAGTAATTGTCGTTCTATCGATAATATAAGCATAATATGGCCAATAATATGAGTTAGATTGAAAATAATAAGAGTAACAAGTATAGTAATTGTCTTTCTATCGATCATATAAGCATAATATGGCTAATAATATGAGTTAGATTGATAATAATAAGCGTAACAAGTATAGTAATTGTCCTTCTTTCGATAATATAAGCATAATATGGCCAATAATATGAGTTAGATTGATAATAATAAGAGTAATAAGTATAGTAATTGTCGTTCTATCGATCATATAAGCATAATATGGCTAATAATATGTGTTAGATTGATAATAATAAGAGTAACAGGTATAGTAATTGTCGTTCTATCGATAATATAAGCATAATATGGCTAATAATATGAGTTAGATTGATAATAATAAGAGTAATAAGTATAGTAATTGTCGTTCTATCGATCATATAAGCATAATATGGCTAATAATATGAGTTAGATTGATAATAATAAGAGTAATAAGTATAGTAATTGTCGTCCTATCGATCATATCCACATAATATGGCCAATAATATGAGTTAGATTGATAATAATAAGAGTAACAAGTATAGTAATTGTCTTTCTATCGATCATATAAGCATAATATGGCTAATAATATGAATTAGATTGATAATAATAAGAGAAACAACTATAGTAATTGTCCTTCTATCAATAATATAAGCATAATATGGCTAATAATATGAGATAGGTTGATAATAATAAGAGTAATAAGTATAGTAATTGTCGTCCTATCGATCATATCCACATAATATGGCCAATTATATGAGTTACATTGAAAATAATAAGAGTAACAAGTATAGTAATTGTCTTTCTATCTATCATATAAGCATAGTATGGCTAATAATATGAGTTAGATTGATAATAATAAGCGTAACAAGTATAGTAATTGTCCTTCTTTCGATAATATAAGCATAATATGGCCAATAATATGAGTTAGATTGATAATAATAAGAGTAATAAGTATAGTAATTGTCGTTCTATCGATCATATAAGCATAATATGGCTAATAATATGAGTTAGATAGATAATAATAAGAGTAACAGGTATAGTAATTGTCGTTCTATCGATAATATAAGCATAATATGGCTAATAATATGAGTTAGATTGATAATAATAAGAGTAACAAGTATAGTAATTGTCGTTCTATCGATAATATAAGCATAATATGGCTAATAATATGAGTTAGATTGATAATAGTAAGAGTAATAAGTATAGTAATTGTCGTTCTATCGATCATATCTGCATAATATGGAAATAATATGAGTTAGATTGATAATAATAAGAGTAACAAGTATAGTAATTGTCGTTCAATCGATCATATAAGCATAATATGGCTAATAATATGAGTTACATTGATAATAATAAGAGTAATAAGTATAGTATTTGTCGTTCTATCGATCATATAAGCATAATATGGCTAATAATATGAGTTAGATTGATAATAGTAAGAGTAATAAGTATAGTAATTGTCGTTCTATCGATCATATCTGCATAATATGGCCAATAATATGAGTTAGATTGATAATAATAAGAGTAATAAGTATAGTAATTGTCGTTCTATCGATCATATAAGCATAATATGGCTAATAATATGAGTTAGATTGATAATAGTAAGAGTAATAAGTATAGTAATTGTCGATCTATCGATCATATCTGCATAATATGGTTAATAATATGAGTTAGTTTGATAATAATAAGAGTAATGAGTATAGTAATTGTCGTCCTATCGATCATATCCACATAATATGGCCAATAATATGAGTTAGATTGATAATAATAAGAGTAACAAGTATAGAAATTGTCGTTCTATCGATCATATAAGCATAATATGGCTAATAATATGAGTTAGATTGATAATAATAAGAGTAACAAGTGTAGTAATTGTCGCTCTATCGATAATATAAGCATAATATGGCTAATAATATGAGTTAGATTGATAATAATAAGAGTAACAAGTATAGTAATTGTCGTTCTATCGATAATATAAGCATAATATGGCTAATAATATAAGTTAGATTGATAATAGTAAGAGTAATAAGTATAGGAATTGTCGTTCTATCGATAATATAAGCATAATATGGCCAATAATATGAGTTAGATTGATAATAATAAGAGTAATAAGTATAGTAATTGTCGTCCTATCGATCATATCCACATAATATGGCCAATAATATGAGTTAGATTGATAATAATAAGAGTAACAAGTATAGTAATTGTCTTTCTATCGATCATATAAGCATAATATGGCTAATAATATGAGTTAGATTGATAATAATAAGAGTAACAGCTATAGTAATTGTCCTTCTATCAATAATATAAGCATAATATGGCTATTAATATGAGATAGATTGATAATAATAAGAGTAATAAGTATAGTAATTGTCGTCCTATCGATCATATCCACATAATATGGCCAATAATATGAGTTAGATTGATAATAATAAGAGTCAGAAGTATAGTAATTGTCTTTCTATCGATCATATAAGCATAGTATGGCTAATAATATGAGTTAGATTGATAATAATAAGAGTAACAACTATAGTAATTGTCCTTCTATCAATAATATAAGCATAATATGGCTAATAATATGAGTTAGATTGATAATAATAAGCGTAACAAGTATAGCAATTGTCCTTCTTTCGATAATATAAGCATAATGTGGCCAATAATATGAGTTAGATTGATAATAATAAGAGTAACAAGTACAGCAATTGTCGTTCTATCGATAATATAAGCATAATATGGCTAATAATATGAGTTAGATTGATAATAGTAAGAGTAATAAGTATAGTAATTGTCGTTCTATCGATCATATAAGCATAATATGGCTAATAATATGATTTAGATTGATAATAATAAGAGTAACAAGTATAGTAATTGTCGTTCTATCGATAATATAAGCATAATATTGCTAATAATATGAGTTAGATTGATAATAGTAAGAGTAATAAGTATAGTAATTGTCGTTCTATCGATCATATCTGCATAATATGGAAATAATATGAGTTAGATTGATAATAATAAGAGTAACAAGTATAGCAATTGCCGTTCTATCGATAATATAAGCATAATATGGTTAATAATATGAGTTAGATTGATAATAATAAGAGTAATGAGTACAGTAATTGTCGTTCTATCGATCATATCCACATAATATGGCCAATAATATGAGTTAGATTGATAATAATAAGAGTAATAAGTATAGTAATTGTCGTTCTATCGATCATATAAGCATAATATGGCTAATAATATGAGTTAGATTGATAATAATAAGAGTAACAAGTATAGTAATTGTCTTTCTATCGATCATATAAGCATAATATGGCTAATAATATGAGTTAGATTGATAATAATAAGCGTAACAAGTATAGCAATTGTCCTTCTTTCGATAATATAAGCATAATGTGGCCAATAATATGAGTTAGATTGATAATAATAAGAGTAACAAGTATAGTAATTGTCGTTCTATCGATCATATAAGCATAATATGGCTAATAATATGAGTTAGATTGATAATAGTAAGAGTAATAAGTATAGTAATTGTCGTTCAATCGATCATATAAGCATAATGTGGCTAATAATATGAGTTAGATTGATAACAGTAAGAGTAACAAGTATAGCAATTGTCGTTCTATCGATAATATAAGCATAATATGGCTAATAATATGAGTTAGATTGATAATAGTAAGAGTAATAAGTATAGTAATTGTCGTTCTATCGATCATATCTGCATAATATGGAAATAATATGAGTTAGATTGATAATAATAAGAGTAACAAGTACAGCAATTGTCGTTCTATCGATAATATAAGCATAATATGGCTAATAATATGAGTTAGATTGATAATAGTAAGAGTAATAAGTATAGTAATTGTCGTTCTATCGATCATATAAGCATAATATGGCTAATAATATGATTTAGATTGATAATAATAAGAGTAACAAGTATAGTAATTGTCGTTCTATCGATAATATAAGCATAATATGGCTAATAATATGAGTTAGATTGATAATAGTAAGAGTAATAAGTATAGTAATTGTCGTTCTATCGATCATATCTGCATAATATGGAAATAATATGAGTTAGATTGATAATAATAAGAGTAACAAGTATAGCAATTGCCGTTCTATCGATAATATAAGCATAATATGGTTAATAATATGAGTTAGATTGATAATAATAAGAGTAATGAGTACAGTAATTGTCGTTCTATCGATCATATCCACATAATATGGCCAATAATATGAGTTAGATTGATAATAATAAGAGTAATAAGTATAGTAATTGTCGTTCTATCGATCATATAAGCATAATATGGCTAATAATATGAGTTAGATTGATAATAATAAGAGTAACAAGTATAGTAATTGTCTTTCTATCGATCATATAAGCATAATATGGCTAATAATATGAGTTAGATTGATAATAATAAGAGTAACAACTATAGTAATTGTCGTTCTATCGATAATATAAGCATAATATGGCTAATAATATGAGTTAGATTGATAATAGTAAGAGTAATAAGTATAGTAATTGTCGTTCTATCGATCATATCTGCATAATATGGTGAATAATATGAGTTAGTTTGATAATAATAAGAGTAATGAGTATAGTAATTGTCGTCCTATCGATCATATCCACATAATATGGCCAATAATATGAGTTAGATTGATAATAATAAGAGTAACAAGTATAGAAATTGTCGTTCTATCGTACATATAAGCATAATATGGCTAATAATATGAGTTAGATTGATAATAATAAGAGTAACAAGTGTAGTAATTGTCGCTCTATCGATAATATAAGCATAATATGGCTAATAATATGAGTTAGATTGATAATAGTAAGAGCAATAGGTATAGTAATTGTCGTTCTATCGATCATATCTGCATAATATGGTTAATAATATGAGTTAGTTTGATAATAATAAGAGTAATGAGTATAGTAATTGTCGTCCTATCGATCATATCCACATAATATGGCCAATAATATGAGTTAGATTGATAATAATAAGAGTAATAAGTATAGTAATTGTCGTTCTATCGATCATATAAGCATAATATGGCTAATAATATGAGTTAGATTGATAATAATAAGAGTAACAAGTATAGTAATTGTCGTTCTATCGATAATATAAGCATAATATGGCTAATAATATGAGTTAGATTGATAATAGTAAGAGTAATAAGTATAGTAATTGTCGTTCTATCGATCATATCTGCATAATATGGAAATAATATGAGTTAGATTGATAATAATAAGAGTAACAAGTATAGCAATTGCCGTTCTATCGATAATATAAGCATAATATGGTTAATAATATGAGATAGATTGATAATAAAAAGAGTAATAAGTATAGTAATTGTCGTCCTATCGTTCATATCCACATAATATGGCCAATAATATGAGTTAGATTGATAATAATAAGCGTAACAAGTATAGTAATTGTCCTTCTTTCGATAATATAAGCATAATATGGCCAATAATATGAGTTAGATTGATAATAATAAGAGTAATAAGTATAGTAATTGTCGTTCTATCGATCATATAAGCATAATATGGCTAATAATATGAGTTAGATTGATAATAATAAGAGTAACAGGTATAGTAATTGTCGTTCTATCGATAATATAAGCATAATATGGCTAATAATATGAGTTAGATTGATAATAGTAAGAGTAATAAGTATAGTAATTGTCGTTCTATCTACCATATGTGCATAATATGGAAATAATATGAGTTAGATTGATAATAATAAGAGTAACAAGTATAGTAATTGTCGTTCTATCGATCATATAAGCATAATATGGCTAATAATATGAGTTAGATTGATAATAGTAAGAGTAATAAGTATAGTAATTGTCGATCTATCGATCATATCTGCATAATATGGTTAATAATATGAGTTAGTTTGATAATAATAAGAGTAATGAGTATAGTAATTGTCGTCCTATCGATCATATCCACATAATATGGCCAATAATATGAGTTAGATTGATAATAATAAGAGTAACAAGTATAGAAATTGTCGTTCTATCGATCATATAAGCATAATATGGCTAATAATATGAGTTAGATTGATAATAATAAGAGTAACAAGTGTAGTAATTGTCGCTCTATCGATAATATAAGCATAATATGGCTAATAATATGAGTTAGATTGATAATAATAAGAGTAACAAGTATAGTAATTGTCGTTCTATCGATAATATAAGCATAATATGGCTAATAATATAAGTTAGATTGATAATAGTAAGAGTAATAAGTATAGTAATTGTCGTTCTATCGATAATATAAGCATAATATGGCCAATAATATGAGTTAGATTGATAATAATAAGAGTAATAAGTATAGTAATTGTCGTCCTATCGATCATATCCACATAATATGGCCAATAATATGAGTTAGATTGATAATAATAAGAGTAACAAGTATAGTAATTGTCTTTCTATCGATCATATAAGCATAATATGGCTAATAATATGAGTTAGATTGATAATAATAAGAGTAACAGCTATAGTAATTGTCCTTCTATCAATAATATAAGCATAATATGGCTATTAATATGAGATAGATTGATAATAATAAGAGTAATAAGTATAGTAATTGTCGTCCTATCGATCATATCCACATAATATGGCCAATAATATGAGTTAGATTGATAATAATAAGAGTCAGAAGTATAGTAATTGTCTTTCTATCGATCATATAAGCATAGTATGGCTAATAATATGAGTTAGATTGATAATAATAAGAGTAACAACTATAGTAATTGTCCTTCTATCAATAATATAAGCATAATATGGCTAATAATATGAGTTAGATTGATAATAATAAGCGTAACAAGTATAGCAATTGTCCTTCTTTCGATAATATAAGCATAATGTGGCCAATAATATGAGTTAGATTGATAATAATAAGAGTAACAAGTATAGTAATTGTCGTTCTATCGATCATATAAGCATAATATGGCTAATAATATGAGTTAGATTGATAATAGTAAGAGTAATAAGTATAGTAATTGTCGTTCAATCGATCATATAAGCATAATGTGGCTAATAATATGAGTTAGATTGATAACAGTAAGAGTAACAAGTATAGCAATTGTCGTTCTATCGATAATATAAGCATAATATGGCTAATAATATGAGTTAGATTGATAATAGTAAGAGTAATAAGTATAGTAATTGTCGTTCTATCGATCATATCTGCATAATATGGAAATAATATGAGTTAGATTGATAATAATAAGAGTAACAAGTACAGCAATTGTCGTTCTATCGATAATATAAGCATAATATGGCTAATAATATGAGTTAGATTGATAATAGTAAGAGTAATAAGTATAGTAATTGTCGTTCTATCGATCATATAAGCATAATGTGGCTAATAATATGAGTTAGATTGATAACAGTAAGAGTAACAAGTATAGCAATTGTCGTTCTATCGATAATATAGGCATAATATGGCTAATAATATGGGTTAGATTGATAATAGTAAGAGTAATAAGTATAGTAACTGTCGTTCTATCGATCATATCTGCATAATATGGTTAATAATATGAGTTAGTTTGATAATAATAAGAGTAATAAGTATAGTAATTGTCGTCGTATCGATCATATCCACATAATATGGCCAATAATATGAGTTAGATTGATAATAATAAGAGTAACAAGTATAGTAATTGTCTTTCTATCGATCATATAAGCATAATATGGCTAATAATATGAGTTAGATTGATAATAATAGGAGTAACAAATATAGTAATTGTCCTTCTATCGATAATATAAGCATAATATGGCTAATAATATGAGTTAGATTGATAATAATAAGCGTAACAAGTATAGTAATTGTCGTTCAATCGATCATATAAGCATAGTATGGCTAATAATATGAGTTCGATTGATAATAGCAAGAGTAATAGGCACAGTGATTGTCGTTCTACCGATCATATCTGCATAATATGTTTAATAATATGAGTTAGATTGATAATAATAAGAGTAATAAGTATAGTAATTGTCGTTCTATCGATCATATAAGCATAATATGGCTAATAATATGTGTTCGATTGATAATAGTAAGAGTAATAAGTATAGTAATTGTCGTTCTATCTACCATATGTGCATAATATGGAAATAATATGAGTTAGATTGATAATAATAAGAGTAACAAGTATAGTAATTGTCGTTCTATCGATCATATAAGCATAATATGGCTAATAATATGAGTTAGATTGATAATAGTAAGAGTAATAAGTATAGTAATTGTCGATCTATCGATCATATCTGCATAATATGGTTAATAATATGAGTTAGTTTGATAATAATAAGAGTAATGAGTATAGTAATTGTCGTCCTATCGATCATATCCACATAATATATCCAATAATATGAGTTAGATTGATAATAATAAGAGTAACAAGTATAGAAATTGTCGTTCTATCGATCATATAAGCATAATATGGCTAATAATATGAGTTAGATTGATAATAATAAGAGTAACAAGTGTAGTAATTGTCGCTCTATCGATAATATAAGCATAATATGGCTAATAATATGAGTTAGATTGATAATAATAAGAGTAACAAGTATAGTAATTGTCGTTCTATCGATAATATAAGCATAATATGGCTAATAATATAAGTTAGATTGATAATAGTAAGAGTAATAAGTATAGTAATTGTCGTTCTATCGATAATATAAGCATAATATGGCCAATAATATGAGTTAGATTGATAATAATAAGAGTAATAAGTATAGTAACTGTCGTCCTATCGATCATATCCACATAATATGGCCAATAATATGAGTTAGATTGATAATAATAAGAGTAACAAGTATAGTAATTGTCTTTCTATCGATCATATAAGCATAGTATGGCTAATAATATGAGTTAGATTGATAATAATAAGAGTAACAACTATAGTAATTGTCCTTCTATCAATAATATAAGCATAATATGGCTAATAATATGAGTTAGATTGATAATAATAAGCGTAACAAGTATAGCAATTGTCCTTCTTTCGATAATATAAGCATAATGTGGCCAATAATATGAGTTAGATTGATAATAATAAGAGTAACAAGTATAGTAATTGTCGTTCTATCGATCATATAAGCATAATATGGCTAATAATATGAGTTAGATTGATAATAGTAAGAGTAGTAAGTATAGTAATTGTCGTTCAATCGATCATATAAGCATAATGTGGCTAATAATATGAGTTAGATTGATAACAGTAAGAGTAACAAGTATAGCAATTGTCGTTCTATCGATAATATAAGCATAATATGGCTAATAATATGAGTTAGATTGATAATAGTAAGAGTAATAAGTATAGTAATTGTCGTTCTATCGATCATATCTGCATAATATGGAAATAATATGAGTTAGATTGATAATAATAAGAGTAACAAGTACAGCAATTGTCGTTCTATCGATAATATAAGCATAATATGGCTAATAATATGAGTTAGATTGATAATAGTAAGAGTAATAAGTATAGTAATTGTCGTTCTATCGATCATATAAGCATAATGTGGCTAATAATATGAGTTAGATTGATAACAGTAAGAGTAACAAGTATAGCAATTGTCGTTCTATCGATAATATAGGCATAATATGGCTAATAATATGGGTTAGATTGATAATAGTAAGAGTAATAAGTATAGTAACTGTCGTTCTATCGATCATATCTGCATAATATGGTTAATAATATGAGTTAGATTGATAATAATAAGAGTAATAAGTATAGTAATTGTCGTTCTATCGATCATATAAGCATAATATGGCTAATAATATGAGTTAGATTGATTATAATAAGAGTAACAAGTATAGTAATTGTCGTTCTATCGATAATATAAGCATAATATGGCTAATAATATGAGTTAGATTGATAATAGTAAGAGTAATAAGTATAGTAATTGTCGATCTATCGATCATATCTGCATAATATGGTTAATAATATGAGTTAGTTTGATAATAATAAGAGTAATAAGTATAGTAATTGTCGTCCTATCGATCATATCCACATAATATGGCCAATAATATGAGTTAGATTGATAATAATAAGAGTAACAAGTATAGTAATTGTCTTTCTATCGATCATATAAGCATAATATGGCTAATAATATGAGTTAGATTGATAATAATAGGAGTAACAAATATAGTAATTGTCCTTCTATCGATAATATAAGCATAATATGGCTAATAATATGAGTTAGATTGATAATAATAAGCGTAACAAGTATAGTAATTGTCGTTCAATCGATCATATAAGCATAGTATGGCTAATAATATGAGTTCGATTGATAATAGCAAGAGTAATAGGCACAGTGATTGTCGTTCTACCGATCATATCTGCATAATATGTTTAATAATATGAGTTAGATTGATAA
Source organism: Megachile rotundata (assembly GCF_050947335.1). NCBI lineage: Eukaryota > Metazoa > Arthropoda > Insecta > Hymenoptera > Megachilidae > Megachile > Megachile rotundata. The sequence goes on from NW_027473428.1 coordinate 59,835, forward strand.
TAATAAGAGTAATAAGTATAGTAATTGTCGTTCTATCGATCATATAAGCATAATATGGCTAATAATATGTGTTCGATTGATAATAGTAAGAGTAATAAGTATGGTAATTGTCGTTCAATCGATCATATCCACGTAATATGGCCAATAATATGAGTTACATTGATAATAATAAGAGTAATAAGTATAGTAATTGTCGTCCTATCGAACATATCCACATAATATGGCCAACAATATGAGTTAGATTGATAATAATAAGAGTAACAAGTATAGTAATTGTCTTTCTATCGATCATATAAGCATAATATGGCTAATAATATGTGTTAGATTGATAATAATAAGAGTAACAACTATAGTAATTGTCCTTCTATCAATAATATAAGCATAATATGGCTAATAATATGAGTTAGATTGATAATAGTAAGAGTAATAAGTATAGTAATTGTCGATCTACCGATCATATCTGCATAATATGGTTAATAATATGAGTTAGTTTGATAATAATAAGAGTAATAAGTATAGTAATTGTCGTCCTATCGATCATATCCACATAATATGGCCAATAATATGAGTTAGATTGATAATAATAAGAGTAACAAGTATAGTAATTGTCTTTCTATCGATCATATAAGCATAATATGGCTAATAATATGAGTGAGATTGATAATAATAAGAGTAACAACTATAGTAATTGTCCTTCTATCAATAATATAAGCATAATATGGCTAATAATATGAGTTAGATTGATAATAATAAGCGTAACAAGTATAGTAATTGTCCTTCTTTCGATAATATAAGCATAATATGGCCAATAATATGAGTTAGATTGATAATAATAAGAGTAATAAGTATAGTAATTGTCGTTCTATCGATCATATAAGCATAATATGGCTAATAATATGAGTTAGATTGATAATAATAAGAGTAACAAGTATAGTAATTGTCGTTCCATCGATAATATAAGCATAATATGGCTAATAATATGAGTTAGATTGATAATAGTAAGAGTAATAAGTATAGTAATTGTCGTTCTATCGATCATATCCACATAATATGGCCAATAATATGAGTTAGATTGATAATAATAAGAGTAACAAGTATAGTAATTGTCTTTCTATCGATCATATAAGCATAATATGGCTAATAATATGAGTTAGATTGATAATAATAAGAGTAACAACTATAGTAATTGTCCTTCTATCAATAATATAAGCATAATATGGCTAATAATATGAGATAGATTGATAATAATAAGAGTAATAAGTATAGTAATTGTCGTCCTATCGTTCATATCCACATAATATGGCCAATAATATGAGTTAGATTGATAATAATAAGAGTAACAAGTATAGTAATTGTCTTTCTATCGATCATATAAGCATAATATGGCTAATAATATGAGTTAGATTGATAATAATAAGAGTAACAGGTATAGTAATTGTCGTTCTATCGATAATATAAGCATAATATGGCTAATAATATGAGTTAGATTGATAATAGTAAGAGTAATAAGTATAGTAATTGTCGTTCTATCTACCATATGTGCATAATATGGAAATAATATGAGTTAGATTGATAATAATAAGAGTAACAAGTATAGTAATTGTCGTTCTATCGATCATATAAGCATAATATGGCTAATAATATGAGTTAGATTGATAATAATAAGAGTAACAACTATAGTAATTGTCGTTCTATCGATAATATAAGCATAATATGGCTAATAATATGAGTTAGATTGATAATAGTAAGAGTAATAAGTATAGTAATTGTCGTTCTATCGATCATATCTGCATAATATGGTGAATAATATGAGTTAGTTTGATAATAATAAGAGTAATGAGTATAGTAATTGTCGTCCTATCGATCATATCCACATAATGTGGCCAATAATATGAGTTAGATTGATAATAATAAGAGTAATAAGTATAGAAATTGTCGTTCTATCGATCATATAAGCATAATATGGCTAATAATATGAGTTAGATTGATAATAATAAGCGTAACAAGTATAGTAATTGTCGTTCAATCGATCATATAAGCATAGTATGGCTAATAATATGAGTTCGATTGATAATAGCAAGAGTAATAGGCACAGTGATTGTCGTTCTACCGATGATATCTGCATAATATGTTTAATAATATGAGTTAGATTGATAATAATAAGAGTAATAAGTATAGTAATTGTCGTTCTATCGATCATATAAGCATAATATGGCTAATAATATGGGTTCGATTGATAATAGTAAGAGTAATAGGTATGGTAATTGTCGTTCAATCGATCATATCCACATAATATGGCCAATAATATGAGTTAGATTGATAATAATAAGAGTAACAAGTATAGCAATTGTCGTTCTATCGATAATATAGGCATAATATGGCTAATAATATGGGTTAGATTGATAATAGTAAGAGTAATAAGTATAGTAACTATCGTTCTATCGATCATATCTGCATAATATGGTTAATAATATGAGTTAGATTGATAATAATAAGAGTAATAAGTATAGTAATTGTCGTTCTATCGATCATATAAGCATAATATGGCTAATAATATGATTTAGATTGATTATAATAAGAGTAACAAGTATAGTAATTGTCGTTCTATCGATAATATAAGCATAATATGGCTAATAATATGAGTTAGATTGATAATAGTAAGAGTAATAAGTATAGTAATTGTCGATCTATCGATCATATCTGCATAATATGGTTAATAATATGAGTTAGTTTGATAATAATAAGAGTAATAAGTATAGTAATTGTCGTCCTATCGATCATATCCACATAATATGGCCAATAATATGAGTTAGATTGATAATAATAAGAGTAACAAGTATAGTAATTGTCTTTCTATCGATCATATAAGCATAATATGGCTAATAATATGAGTTAGATTGATAATAATAGGAGTAACAAATATAGTAATTGTCCTTCTATCGATAATATAAGCATAATATGGCTAATAATATGAGTTAGATTGATAATAATAAGCGTAACAAGTATAGTAATTGTCGTTCAATCGATCATATAAGCATAGTATGGCTAATAATATGAGTTCGATTGATAATAGCAAGAGTAATAGGCACAGTGATTGTCGTTCTACCGATCATATCTGCATAATATGTTTAATAATATGAGTTAGATTGATAATAATAAGAGTAATAAGTATAGTAATTGTCGTTCTATCGATCATATAAGCATAATATGGCTAATAATATGTGTTCGATTGATAATAGTAAGAGTAATAAGTATAGTAATTGTCGTTCTATCTACCATATGTGCATAATATGGAAATAATATGAGTTAGATTGATAATAATAAGAGTAACAAGTATAGTAATTGTCGTTCTATCGATCATATAAGCATAATATGGCTAATAATATGAGTTAGATTGATAATAGTAAGAGTAATAAGTATAGTAATTGTCGATCTATCGATCATATCTGCATAATATGGTTAATAATATGAGTTAGTTTGATAATAATAAGAGTAATGAGTATAGTAATTGTCGTCCTATCGATCATATCCACATAATATATCCAATAATATGAGTTAAATTGATAATAATAAGAGTAACAAGTATAGAAATTGTCGTTCTATCGATCATATAAGCATAATATGGCTAATAATATGAGTTAGATTGATAATAATAAGAGTAACAAGTGTAGTAATTGTCGCTCTATCGATAATATAAGCATAATATGGCTAATAATATGAGTTAGATTGATAATAATAAGAGTAACAAGTATAGTAATTGTCGTTCTATCGATAATATAAGCATAATATGGCTAATAATATAAGTTAGATTGATAATAGTAAGAGTAATAAGTATAGTAATTGTCGTTCTATCGATAATATAAGCATAATATGGCCAATAATATGAGTTAGATTGATAATAATAAGAGTAATAAGTATAGTAACTGTCGTCCTATCGATCATATCCACATAATATGGCCAATAATATGAGTTAGATTGATAATAATAAGAGTAACAAGTATAGTAATTGACTTTCTATCGATCATATAAGCATAATATGGCTAATAATATGAGTTAGATTGATAATAATAAGAGTAACAGCTATAGTAATTGTCCTTCTATCAATAATATAAGCATAATATGGCTATTAATATGAGATAGATTGATAATAATAAGAGTAATAAGTATAGTAATTGTCGTCCTATCGATCATATCCACATAATATGGCCAATAATATGAGTTAGATTGATAATAATAAGAGTAAGAAGTATAGTAATTGTCTTTCTATCGATCATATAAGCATAGTATGGCTAATAATATGAGTTAGATTGATAATAATAAGAGTAACAACTATAGTAATTGTCCTTCTATCAATAATATAAGCATAATATGGCTAATAATATGAGTTAGATTGATAATAATAAGCGTAACAAGTATAGCAATTGTCCTTCTTTCGATAATATAAGCATAATATGGCTAATAATATGAGTTAGATTGATAATAGTAAGAGTAATAAGTATAGTAATTGTCGTTCTATCTACCATATGTGCATAATATGGAAATAATATGAGTTAGATTGATAATAATAAGAGTAACAGCTATAGTAATTGTCCTTCTATCAATAATATAAGCATAATATGGCTATTAATATGAGATAGATTGATAATAATAAGAGTAATAAGTATAGTAATTGTCGTCCTATCGATCATATCCACATAATATGGCCAATAATATGAGTTAGATTGATAATAATAAGAGTAAGAAGTATAGTAATTGTCTTTCTATCGATCATATAAGCATAATATGGCTAATAATATGAGTTAGATTGATAATAATAAGAGTAACAAGTATAGTAATTGTCGTTCTATCGATAATATAAGCATAATATGGCTAATAATATGAGTTAGATTGATAATAGTAAGAGTAATAAGTATAGTAATTGTCGTTCTATCGATCATATCTGCATAATATGGAAATAATATGAGTTAGATTGATAATAATAAGAGTAACAAGTAAAGCAATTGCCGTTCTATCGATAATATAAGCATAATATGGTTAATAATATGAGATAGATTGATAATAATAAGAGTAATAAGTATAGTAATTGTCGTCCTATCGTTCATATCCACATAATATGGCCAATAATATGAGTTAGATTGATAATAATAAGCGTAACAAGTATAGTAATTGTCCTTCTTTCGATAATATAAGCATAATATGGCCAATAATATGAGTTAGATTGATAATAATAAGAGTAATAAGTATAGTAATTGTCGTTCTATCGATCATATAAGCATAATATGGCTAATAATATGAGTTAGATTGATAATAATAAGAGTAACAGGTATAGTAATTGTCGTTCTATCGATAATATAAGCATAATATGGCTAATAATATGAGTTAGATTGATAATAGTAAGAGTAATAAGTATAGTAATTGTCGTTCTATCTACCATATGTGCATAATATGGAAATAATATGAGTTAGATTGATAATAATAAGAGTAACAAGTATAGTAATTGTCGTTCTATCGATCATATAAGCATAATATGGCTAATAATATGAGTTAGATTGATAATAGTAAGAGTAATAAGTATAGTAATTGTCGATCTATCGATCATATCTGCATAATATGGTTAATAATATGAGTTAGTTTGATAATAATAAGAGTAATGAGTATAGTAATTGTCGTCCTATCGATCATATCCACATAATATGGCCAATAATATGAGTTAGATTGATAATAATAAGAGTAACAAGTATAGAAATTGTCGTTCTATCGATCATATAAGCATAATATGGCTAATAATATGAGTTAGATTGATAATAATAAGAGTAACAAGTGTAGTAATTGTCGCTCTATCGATAATATAAGCATAATATGGCTAATAATATGAGTTAGATTGATAATAATAAGAGTAACAAGTATAGTAATTGTCGTTCTATCGATAATATAAGCATAATATGGCTAATAATATAAGTTAGATTGATAATAGTAAGAGTAATAAGTATAGTAATTGTCGTTCTATCGATAATATAAGCATAATATGGCTAATAATATGAGTTAGATTGATAATAGTAAGAGTAATAAGTATAGTAATTGTCGTTCTATCGATCATATCCACATAATATGGCCAATAATATGAGTTAGATTGATAATAATAAGAGTAACAAGTATAGTAATTGTCTTTCTATCGATCATATAAGCATAATATGGCTAATAATATGAGTTAGATTGATAATAATAAGAGTAACAACTATAGTAATTGTCCTTCTATCAATAATATAAGCATAATATGGCTAATAATATGAGATAGATTGATAATAATAAGAGTAATAAGTATAGTAATTGTCGTCCTATCGTTCATATCCACATAATATGGCCAATAATATGAGTTAGATTGATAATAATAAGAGTAACAAGTATAGTAATTGTCTTTCTATCGATCATATAAGCATAATATGGCTAATAATATGAGTTAGATTGATAATAATAAGAGTAACAGGTATAGTAATTGTCGTTCTATCGATAATATAAGCATAATATGGCTAATAATATGAGTTAGATTGATAATAGTAAGAGTAATAAGTATAGTAATTGTCGTTCTATCTACCATATGTGCATAATATGGAAATAATATGAGTTAGATTGATAATAATAAGAGTAACAAGTATAGTAATTGTCGTTCTATCGATCATATAAGCATAATATGGCTAATAATATGAGTTAGATTGATAATAATAAGAGTAACAACTATAGTAATTGTCGTTCTATCGATAATATAAGCATAATATGGCTAATAATATGGGTTCGATTGATAATAGTAAGAGTAATAGGTATGGTAATTGTCGTTCAATCGATCATATCCACATAATATGGCCAATAATATGAGTTAGATTGATAATAATAAGAGTAACAAGTATAGTAATTGTCTTTCTATCGATCATATAAGCATAATATGGCTAATAATATGAGTGAGATTGATAATAATAAGAGTAACAACTATAGTAATTGTCCTTCTATCAATAATACAAGCATAATATGGCTAATAATATGAGTTAGATTGATAATAATAAGCGTAACAAGTATAGTAATTGTCCTTCTTTCGATAATATAAGTAAGCATAATATGGCAATAATATGAGTTAGATTGATATAATAAGAGTAATAAGTATAGTTATTGTCGTTCTATCGATCATATAAGCATAATATGGCTAATAATATGAGTTAGATTGATAATAATAAGAGTAACAAGTATAGTAATTGTCGTTCCATCGATAATATAAGCATAATATGGCTAATAATATGAGTTAGATTGATAATAGTAAGAGTAATAAGTATAGTAATTGTCGTTCTACTCGATCATATCCACATAATATGGCCAATAATATGAGTTAGATTGATAATAATAAGAGTAACAAGTATAGTAATTGTCTTTCTATCGATCATATAAGCATAATATGGCTAATAATATGAGTTAGATTGATAATAATAAGAGTAACAACTATTAGTAATTGTCCTTCTATCAAAAATATAAGCATAATATGGCTAATAATATGAGATAGATGATAATAATAAGAGTAATAAGTATAGTAATTGTCGTCCTATCGTTCATATCCACATAATATGGCAATAATATGAGTTAGATTGATAATAATAAGCGTAACAAGTATAGTAAGTGTCCTTCTTTCGATAATATAAGCATAATATGCCAATAATATGAGTTAGATTGATAATAATAAGAGTAATAAGTATAGTAATTGTCGTTCTATCGATCATATAAGCATAATATGGCTAATAATATGAGTTAGATTGATAATAATAAGAGTAACAGGTATAGTAATTGTCGTTCTATCGATAATATAAGCATAATATGGCTAATAATATGAGTTAGATTGATAATAGTAAGAGTAATAAGTATAGTAATTGTCGTTCTATCTACCATATGTGCATAATATGGAAATAATATGAGTTAGATTGATAATAATAAGAGTAACAAGTATAGTAATTGTCGTTCTATCGATCATATAAGCATAATATGGCTAATAATATGAGTTAGATTGATAATAGTAAGAGTAATAAGTATAGTAATTGTCGATCTATCGATCATATCTGCATAATATGGTTAATAATATGAGTAGTTTGATAATAATAAGAGTAATGAGTATAGTAATTGTCGTCCTATCGATCATATCCACATAATATATCCAATAATATGAGTTAGATTGATAATAATAAGAGTAATAAGTATAGTAACTGTCCGTCCTATCGATCATATCCACATAATATGGCCAATAATATGAGTTAGATTGATAATAATAAGAGTAACAAGTATAGTAATTGTCTTTCTATCGATCATATAAGCATAATATGGCTAATAATATGAGTTAGATTGATAATAATAAGAGTAACAGCTATAGTAATTGTCCTTCTATCAATAATATAAGCATAATATGGCTATTAATATGAGATAGATTGATAATAATAAGAGTAATAAGTATAGTAATTGTCCGTCCTATCGATCATATCCACATAATATGGCCAATAATATGAGTTAGATTGATAATAATAAGAGTAAGAAGTATAGTAATTGTCTTTCTATCGATCATATAAGCATAGTATGGCTAATAATATGAGTTAGATTGATAATAATAAGAGTAACAACTATAGTAATTGTCCTTCTATCAATAATATAAGCATAATATGGCTAATAATATGAGTTAGATTGATAATAATAAGCGTAACAAGTATAGCAATTGTCCTTCTTTCGATAATATAAGCATAATGTGGCCAATAATATGAGTTAGATTGATAATAATAAGAGTAATAAGTATAGTAATTGTCGTTCTATCGATCATATCTGCATAATATGGAAATAATATGAGTTAGGTTGATAATAATAAGAGTAACAAGTATAGTAATTGTCGTTCTATCGATCATATAAGCATAATATGGCTAATAATATGAGTTAGATTGATAATAGTAAGAGTAATAAGTATAGTAATTGTCGTTCAATCGATCATATAAGCATAATGTGGCTAATAATATGAGTTAGATTGATAATAATAAGAGTAATAAGTATAGTAATTGTCGTTCTATCGATCGTATAAGCATAATATGGCTAATAATATGAGTTAGATTGATAATAATAAGAGTAATAAGTATAGTAATTGTCGTTCTATCGATCATATAAGCATAATATGGCTAATAATATGAGTTAGATTGATAATAATAAGAGTAACAAGTATAGTAATTGTCGTTCTATCGATAATATAAGCATAATATGGCTAATAATATGAGTTAGATTGATAATAGTAAGAGTAATAAGTATAGTAATTGTCGTTCTATCGATCATATCTGCATAATATGGAAATAATATGAGTTAGATTGATAATAATAAGAGTAACAAGTATAGCAATTGCCGTTCTATCGATAATATAAGCATAATATGGTTAATAATATGAGATAGATTGATAATAATAAGAGTAATAAGTATAGTAATTGTCGTCCTATCGTTCATATCCACATAATATGGCCAATAATATGAGTTAGATTGATAATAATAAGCGTAACAAGTATAGTAATTGTCCTTCTTTCGATAATATAAGCATAATATGGCCAATAATATGAGTTAGATTGATAATAATAAGAGTAATAAGTATAGTAATTGTCGTTCTATCGATCATATAAGCATAATATGGCTAATAATATGAGTTAGATTGATAATAATAAGAGTAACAGGTATAGTAATTGTCGTTCTATCGATAATATAAGCATAATATGGCTAATAATATGAGTTAGATTGATAATAGTAAGAGTAATAAGTATAGTAATTGTCGTTCTATCTACCATATGTGCATAATATGGAAATAATATGAGTTAGATTGATAATAATAAGAGTAACAAGTATAGTAATTGTCGTTCTATCGATCATATAAGCATAATATGGCTAATAATATGAGTTAGATTGATAATAGTAAGAGTAATAAGTATAGTAATTGTCGATCTATCGATCATATCTGCATAATATGGTTAATAATATGAGTTAGTTTGATAATAATAAGAGTAATGAGTATAGTAATTGTCGTCCTATCGATCATATCCACATAATATGGCCAATAATATGAGTTAGATTGATAATAATAAGAGTAACAAGTATAGAAATTGTCGTTCTATCGATCATATAAGCATAATATGGCTAATAATATGAGTTAGATTGATAATAATAAGAGTAACAAGTGTAGTAATTGTCGCTCTATCGATAATATAAGCATAATATGGCTAATAATATGAGTTAGATTGATAATAATAAGAGTAACAAGTATAGTAATTGTCGTTCTATCGATAATATAAGCATAATATGGCTAATAATATAAGTTAGATTGATAATAGTAAGAGTAATAAGTATAGTAATTGTCGTTCTATCGATAATATAAGCATAATATGGCCAATAATATGAGTTAGATTGATAATAATAAGAGTAATAAGTATAGTAATTGTCGTCCTATCGATCATATCCACATAATATGGCCAATAATATGAGTTAGATTGATAATAATAAGAGTAACAAGTATAGTAATTGTCTTTCTATCGATCATATAAGCATAATATGGCTAATAATATGAGTTAGATTGATAATAATAAGAGTAACAGCTATAGTAATTGTCCTTCTATCAATAATATAAGCATAATATGGCTATTAATATGAGATAGATTGATAATAATAAGAGTAATAAGTATAGTAATTGTCGTCCTATCGATCATATCCACATAATATGGCCAATAATATGAGTTAGATTGATAATAATAAGAGTCAGAAGTATAGTAATTGTCTTTCTATCGATCATATAAGCATAGTATGGCTAATAATATGAGTTAGATTGATAATAATAAGAGTAACAAGTATAGTAATTGTCTTTCTATCGATCATATAAGCATAATATGGCTAATAATATGAGTTAGATTGATAATAATAAGAGTAACAGCTATAGTAATTGTCCTTCTATCAATAATATAAGCATAATATGGCTATTAATATGAGATAGATTGATAATAATAAGAGTAATAAGTATAGTAATTGTCGTCCTATCGATCATATCCACATAATATGGCCAATAATATGAGTTAGATTGATAATAATAAGAGTAAGAAGTATAGTAATTGTCTTTCTATCGATCATATAAGCATAGTATGGCTAATAATATGAGTTAGATTGATAATAATAAGAGTAACAACTATAGTAATTGTCCTTCTATCAATAATATAAGCATAATATGGCTAATAATATGAGTTAGATTGATAATAATAAGCGTAACAAGTATAGCAATTGTCCTTCTTTCGATAATATAAGCATAATGTGGCCAATAATATGAGTTAGATTGATAATAATAAGAGTAATAAGTATAGTAATTGTCGTTCTATCGATCATATAAGCATAATATGGCTAATAATATGTGTTCGATTGATAATAGTAAGAGTAATAAGTATAGTAATTGTCGTTCTATCTACCATATGTGCATAATATGGAAATAATATGAGTTAGATTGATAATAATAAGAGTAACAAGTATAGTAATTGTCGTTCTATCGATCATATAAGCATAATATGGCTAATAATATGAGTTAGATTGATAATAGTAAGAGTAATAAGTATAGTAATTGTCGATCTATCGATCATATCTGCATAATATGGTTAATAATATGAGTTAGTTTGATAATAATAAGAGTAATGAGTATAGTAATTGTCGTCCTATCGATCATATCCACATAATATATCCAATAATATGAGTTAGATTGATAATAATAAGAGTAACAAGTATAGAAATTGTCGTTCTATCGATCATATAAGCATAATATGGCTAATAATATGAGTTAGATTGATAATAATAAGAGTAACAAGTGTAGTAATTGTCGCTCTATCGATAATATAAGCATAATATGGCTAATAATATGAGTTAGATTGATAATAATAAGAGTAACAAGTATAGTAATTGTCGTTCTATCGATAATATAAGCATAATATGGCTAATAATATAAGTTAGATTGATAATAGTAAGAGTAATAAGTATAGTAATTGTCGTTCTATCGATAATATAAGCATAATATGGCCAATAATATGAGTTAGATTGATAATAATAAGAGTAATAAGTATAGTAACTGTCGTCCTATCGATCATATCCACATAATATGGCCAATAATATGAGTTAGATTGATAATAATAAGAGTAACAAGTATAGTAATTGTCTTTCTATCGATCATATAAGCATAGTATGGCTAATAATATGAGTTAGATTGATAATAATAAGAGTAACAACTATAGTAATTGTCCTTCTATCAATAATATAAGCATAATATGGCTAATAATATGAGTTAGATTGATAATAATAAGCGTAACAAGTATAGCAATTGTCCTTCTTTCGATAATATAAGCATAATGTGGCCAATAATATGAGTTAGATTGATAATAATAAGAGTAACAAGTATAGTAATTGTCGTTCTATCGATCATATAAGCATAATATGGCTAATAATATGAGTTAGATTGATAATAGTAGGAGTAGTAAGTATAGTAATTGTCGTTCAATCGATCATATAAGCATAATGTGGCTAATAATATGAGTTAGATTGATAACAGTAAGAGTAACAAGTATAGCAATTGTCGTTCTATCGATAATATAAGCATAATATGGCTAATAATATGAGTTAGATTGATAATAGTAAGAGTAATAAGTATAGTAATTGTCGTTCTATCGATCATATCTGCATAATATGGAAATAATATGAGTTAGATTGATAATAATAAGAGTAACAAGTACAGCAATTGTCGTTCTATCGATAATATAAGCATAATATGGCTAATAATATGAGTTAGATTGATAATAGTAAGAGTAATAAGTATAGTAATTGTCGTTCTATCGATCATATAAGCATAATGTGGCTAATAATATGAGTTAGATTGATAACAGTAAGAGTAACAAGTATAGCAATTGTCGTTCTATCGATAATATAGGCATAATATGGCTAATAATATGGGTTAGATTGATAATAGTAAGAGTAATAAGTATAGTAACTGTCGTTCTATCGATCATATCTGCATAATATGGTTAATAATATGAGTTAGATTGATAATAATAAGAGTAATAAGTATAGTAATTGTCGTTCTATCGATCATATAAGCATAATATGGCTAATAATATGAGTTAGATTGATTATAATAAGAGTAACAAGTATAGTAATTGTCGTTCTATCGATAATATAAGCATAATATGGCTAATAATATGAGTTAGATTGATAATAGTAAGAGTAATAAGTATAGTAATTGTCGATCTATCGATCATATCTGCATAATATGGTTAATAATATGAGTTAGTTTGATAATAATAAGAGTAATAAGTATAGTAATTGTCGTCCTATCGATCATATCCACATAATATGGCCAATAATATGAGTTAGATTGATAATAATAAGAGTAACAAGTATAGTAATTGTCTTTCTATCGATCATATAAGCATAATATGGCTAATAATATGAGTTAGATTGATAATAATAGGAGTAACAAATATAGTAATTGTCCTTCTATCGATAATATAAGCATAATATGGCTAATAATATGAGTTAGATTGATAATAATAAGCGTAACAAGTATAGTAATTGTCGTTCAATCGATCATATAAGCATAGTATGGCTAATAATATGAGTTCGATTGATAATAGCAAGAGTAATAGGCACAGTGATTGTCGTTCTACCGATCATATCTGCATAATATGTTTAATAATATGAGTTAGATTGATAATAATAAGAGTAATAAGTATAGTAATTGTCGTTCTATCGATCATATAAGCATAATATGGCTAATAATATGTGTTCGATTGATAATAGTAAGAGTAATAAGTATGGTAATTGTCGTTCAATCGATCATATCCACGTAATATGGCCAATAATATGAGTTACATTGATAATAATAAGAGTAATAAGTATAGTAATTGTCGTCCTATCGAACATATCCACATAATATGGCCAACAATATGAGTTAGATTGATAATAATAAGAGTAACAAGTATAGTAATTGTCTTTCTATCGATCATATAAGCATAATATGGCTAATAATATGTGTTAGATTGATAATAATAAGAGTAACAACTATAGTAATTGTCCTTCTATCAATAATATAAGCATAATATGGCTAATAATATGAGTTAGATTGATAATAGTAAGAGTAATAAGTATAGTAATTGTCGATCTACCGATCATATCTGCATAATATGGTTAATAATATGAGTTAGTTTGATAATAATAAGAGTAATAAGTATAGTAATTGTCGTCCTATCGATCATATCCACATAATATGGCCAATAATATGAGTTAGATTGATAATAATAAGAGTAACAAGTATAGTAATTGTCTTTCTATCGATCATATAAGCATAATATGGCTAATAATATGAGTGAGATTGATAATAATAAGAGTAACAACTATAGTAATTGTCCTTCTATCAATAATATAAGCATAATATGGCTAATAATATGAGTTAGATTGATAATAATAAGCGTAACAAGTATAGTAATTGTCCTTCTTTCGATAATATAAGCATAATATGGCCAATAATATGAGTTAGATTGATAATAATAAGAGTAATAAGTATAGTAATTGTCGTTCTATCGATCATATAAGCATAATATGGCTAATAATATGAGTTAGATTGATAATAATAAGAGTAACAAGTATAGTAATTGTCGTTCCATCGATAATATAAGCATAATATGGCTAATAATATGAGTTAGATTGATAATAGTAAGAGTAATAAGTATAGTAATTGTCGTTCTATCGATCATATCCACATAATATGGCCAATAATATGAGTTAGATTGATAATAATAAGAGTAACAAGTATAGTAATTGTCTTTCTATCGATCATATAAGCATAATATGGCTAATAATATGAGTTAGATTGATAATAATAAGAGTAACAACTATAGTAATTGTCCTTCTATCAATAATATAAGCATAATATGGCTAATAATATGAGATAGATTGATAATAATAAGAGTAATAAGTATAGTAATTGTCGTCCTATCGTTCATATCCACATAATATGGCCAATAATATGAGTTAGATTGATAATAATAAGAGTAACAAGTATAGTAATTGTCTTTCTATCGATCATATAAGCATAATATGGCTAATAATATGAGTTAGATTGATAATAATAAGAGTAACAGGTATAGTAATTGTCGTTCTATCGATAATATAAGCATAATATGGCTAATAATATGAGTTAGATTGATAATAGTAAGAGTAATAAGTATAGTAATTGTCGTTCTATCTACCATATGTGCATAATATGGAAATAATATGAGTTAGATTGATAATAATAAGAGTAACAAGTATAGTAATTGTCGTTCTATCGATCATATAAGCATAATATGGCTAATAATATGAGTTAGATTGATAATAATAAGAGTAACAACTATAGTAATTGTCGTTCTATCGATAATATAAGCATAATATGGCTAATAATATGAGTTAGATTGATAATAGTAAGAGTAATAAGTATAGTAATTGTCGTTCTATCGATCATATCTGCATAATATGGTGAATAATATGAGTTAGTTTGATAATAATAAGAGTAATGAGTATAGTAATTGTCGTCCTATCGATCATATCCACATAATGTGGCCAATAATATGAGTTAGATTGATAATAATAAGAGTAATAAGTATAGAAATTGTCGTTCTATCGATCATATAAGCATAATATGGCTAATAATATGAGTTAGATTGATAATAATAAGCGTAACAAGTATAGTAATTGTCGTTCAATCGATCATATAAGCATAGTATGGCTAATAATATGAGTTCGATTGATAATAGCAAGAGTAATAGGCACAGTGATTGTCGTTCTACCGATGATATCTGCATAATATGTTTAATAATATGAGTTAGATTGATAATAATAAGAGTAATAAGTATAGTAATTGTCGTTCTATCGATCATATAAGCATAATATGGCTAATAATATGGGTTCGATTGATAATAGTAAGAGTAATAGGTATGGTAATTGTCGTTCAATCGATCATATCCACATAATATGGCCAATAATATGAGTTAGATTGATAATAATAAGAGTAACAAGTATAGCAATTGTCGTTCTATCGATAATATAGGCATAATATGGCTAATAATATGGGTTAGATTGATAATAGTAAGAGTAATAAGTATAGTAACTATCGTTCTATCGATCATATCTGCATAATATGGTTAATAATATGAGTTAGATTGATAATAATAAGAGTAATAAGTATAGTAATTGTCGTTCTATCGATCATATAAGCATAATATGGCTAATAATATGAGTTAGATTGATAATAATAGGAGTAACAAATATAGTAATTGTCCTTCTATCGATAATATAAGCATAATATGGCTAATAATATGAGTTAGATTGATAATAATAAGCGTAACAAGTATAGTAATTGTCGTTCAATCGATCATATAAGCATAGTATGGCTAATAATATGAGTTCGATTGATAATAGCAAGAGTAATAGGCACAGTGATTGTCGTTCTACCGATCATATCTGCATAATATGTTTAATAATATGAGTTAGATTGATAATAATAAGAGTAATAAGTATAGTAATTGTCGTTCTATCGATCATATAAGCATAATATGGCTAATAATATGTGTTCGATTGATAATAGTAAGAGTAATAAGTATAGTAATTGTCGTTCTATCTACCATATGTGCATAATATGGAAATAATATGAGTTAGATTGATAATAATAAGAGTAACAAGTATAGTAATTGTCGTTCTATCGATCATATAAGCATAATATGGCTAATAATATGAGTTAGATTGATAATAGTAAGAGTAATAAGTATAGTAATTGTCGATCTATCGATCATATCTGCATAATATGGTTAATAATATGAGTTAGTTTGATAATAATAAGAGTAATGAGTATAGTAATTGTCGTCCTATCGATCATATCCACATAATATATCCAATAATATGAGTTAAATTGATAATAATAAGAGTAACAAGTATAGAAATTGTCGTTCTATCGATCATATAAGCATAATATGGCTAATAATATGAGTTAGATTGATAATAATAAGAGTAACAAGTGTAGTAATTGTCGCTCTATCGATAATATAAGCATAATATGGCTAATAATATGAGTTAGATTGATAATAATAAGAGTAACAAGTATAGTAATTGTCGTTCTATCGATAATATAAGCATAATATGGCTAATAATATAAGTTAGATTGATAATAGTAAGAGTAATAAGTATAGTAATTGTCGTTCTATCGATAATATAAGCATAATATGGCCAATAATATGAGTTAGATTGATAATAATAAGAGTAATAAGTATAGTAACTGTCGTCCTATCGATCATATCCACATAATATGGCCAATAATATGAGTTAGATTGATAATAATAAGAGTAACAAGTATAGTAATTGACTTTCTATCGATCATATAAGCATAATATGGCTAATAATATGAGTTAGATTGATAATAATAAGAGTAACAGCTATAGTAATTGTCCTTCTATCAATAATATAAGCATAATATGGCTATTAATATGAGATAGATTGATAATAATAAGAGTAATAAGTATAGTAATTGTCGTCCTATCGATCATATCCACATAATATGGCCAATAATATGAGTTAGATTGATAATAATAAGAGTAAGAAGTATAGTAATTGTCTTTCTATCGATCATATAAGCATAGTATGGCTAATAATATGAGTTAGATTGATAATAATAAGAGTAACAACTATAGTAATTGTCCTTCTATCAATAATATAAGCATAATATGGCTAATAATATGAGTTAGATTGATAATAATAAGCGTAACAAGTATAGCAATTGTCCTTCTTTCGATAATATAAGCATAATATGGCTAATAATATGAGTTAGATTGATAATAGTAAGAGTAATAAGTATAGTAATTGTCGTTCTATCTACCATATGTGCATAATATGGAAATAATATGAGTTAGATTGATAATAATAAGAGTAACAGCTATAGTAATTGTCCTTCTATCAATAATATAAGCATAATATGGCTATTAATATGAGATAGATTGATAATAATAAGAGTAATAAGTATAGTAATTGTCGTCCTATCGATCATATCCACATAATATGGCCAATAATATGAGTTAGATTGATAATAATAAGAGTAAGAAGTATAGTAATTGTCTTTCTATCGATCATATAAGCATAATATGGCTAATAATATGAGTTAGATTGATAATAATAAGAGTAACAAGTATAGTAATTGTCGTTCTATCGATAATATAAGCATAATATGGCTAATAATATGAGTTAGATTGATAATAGTAAGAGTAATAAGTATAGTAATTGTCGTTCTATCGATCATATCTGCATAATATGGAAATAATATGAGTTAGATTGATAATAATAAGAGTAACAAGTAAAGCAATTGCCGTTCTATCGATAATATAAGCATAATATGGTTAATAATATGAGATAGATTGATAATAATAAGAGTAATAAGTATAGTAATTGTCGTCCTATCGTTCATATCCACATAATATGGCCAATAATATGAGTTAGATTGATAATAATAAGCGTAACAAGTATAGTAATTGTCCTTCTTTCGATAATATAAGCATAATATGGCCAATAATATGAGTTAGATTGATAATAATAAGAGTAATAAGTATAGTAATTGTCGTTCTATCGATCATATAAGCATAATATGGCTAATAATATGAGTTAGATTGATAATAATAAGAGTAACAGGTATAGTAATTGTCGTTCTATCGATAATATAAGCATAATATGGCTAATAATATGAGTTAGATTGATAATAGTAAGAGTAATAAGTATAGTAATTGTCGTTCTATCTACCATATGTGCATAATATGGAAATAATATGAGTTAGATTGATAATAATAAGAGTAACAAGTATAGTAATTGTCGTTCTATCGATCATATAAGCATAATATGGCTAATAATATGAGTTAGATTGATAATAGTAAGAGTAATAAGTATAGTAATTGTCGATCTATCGATCATATCTGCATAATATGGTTAATAATATGAGTTAGTTTGATAATAATAAGAGTAATGAGTATAGTAATTGTCGTCCTATCGATCATATCCACATAATATGGCCAATAATATGAGTTAGATTGATAATAATAAGAGTAACAAGTATAGAAATTGTCGTTCTATCGATCATATAAGCATAATATGGCTAATAATATGAGTTAGATTGATAATAATAAGAGTAACAAGTGTAGTAATTGTCGCTCTATCGATAATATAAGCATAATATGGCTAATAATATGAGTTAGATTGATAATAATAAGAGTAACAAGTATAGTAATTGTCGTTCTATCGATAATATAAGCATAATATGGCTAATAATATAAGTTAGATTGATAATAGTAAGAGTAATAAGTATAGTAATTGTCGTTCTATCGATAATATAAGCATAATATGGCTAATAATATGAGTTAGATTGATAATAGTAAGAGTAATAAGTATAGTAATTGTCGTTCTATCGATCATATCCACATAATATGGCCAATAATATGAGTTAGATTGATAATAATAAGAGTAACAAGTATAGTAATTGTCTTTCTATCGATCATATAAGCATAATATGGCTAATAATATGAGTTAGATTGATAATAATAAGAGTAACAACTATAGTAATTGTCCTTCTATCAATAATATAAGCATAATATGGCTAATAATATGAGATAGATTGATAATAATAAGAGTAATAAGTATAGTAATTGTCGTCCTATCGTTCATATCCACATAATATGGCCAATAATATGAGTTAGATTGATAATAATAAGAGTAACAAGTATAGTAATTGTCTTTCTATCGATCATATAAGCATAATATGGCTAATAATATGAGTTAGATTGATAATAATAAGAGTAACAGGTATAGTAATTGTCGTTCTATCGATAATATAAGCATAATATGGCTAATAATATGAGTTAGATTGATAATAGTAAGAGTAATAAGTATAGTAATTGTCGTTCTATCTACCATATGTGCATAATATGGAAATAATATGAGTTAGATTGATAATAATAAGAGTAACAAGTATAGTAATTGTCGTTCTATCGATCATATAAGCATAATATGGCTAATAATATGAGTTAGATTGATAATAATAAGAGTAACAACTATAGTAATTGTCGTTCTATCGATAATATAAGCATAATATGGCTAATAATATGAGTTAGATTGATAATAGTAAGAGTAATAAGTATAGTAATTGTCGTTCTATCGATCATATCTGCATAATATGGTGAATAATATGAGTTAGTTTGATAATAATAAGAGTAATGAGTATAGTAATTGTCGTCCTATCGATCATATCCACATAATGTGGCCAATAATATGAGTTAGATTGATAATAATAAGAGTAATAAGTATAGAAATTGTCGTTCTATCGATCATATAAGCATAATATGGCTAATAATATGAGTTAGATTGATAATAATAAGCGTAACAAGTATAGTAATTGTCGTTCAATCGATCATATAAGCATAGTATGGCTAATAATATGAGTTCGATTGATAATAGCAAGAGTAATAGGCACAGTGATTGTCGTTCTACCGATGATATCTGCATAATATGTTTAATAATATGAGTTAGATTGATAATAATAAGAGTAATAAGTATAGTAATTGTCGTTGTATCGATCATATAAGCATAATATGGCTAATAATATGGGTTCGATTGATAATAGTAAGAGTAATAGGTATGGTAATTGTCGTTCAATCGATCATATCCACATAATATGGCCAATAATATGAGTTAGATTGATAATAATAAGAGTAACAAGTATAGTAATTGTCTTTCTATCGATCATATAAGCATAATATGGCTAATAATATGAGTGAGATTGATAATAATAAGAGTAACAACTATAGTAATTGTCCTTCTATCAATAATACAAGCATAATATGGCTAATAATATGAGTTAGATTGATAATAATAAGCGTAACAAGTATAGTAATTGTCCTTCTTTCGATAATATAAGCATAATATGGCCAATAATATGAGTTAGATTGATAATAATAAGAGTAATAAGTATAGTAATTGTCGTTCTATCGATCATATAAGCATAATATGGCTAATAATATGAGTTAGATTGATAATAATAAGAGTAACAAGTATAGTAATTGTCGTTCCATCGATAATATAAGCATAATATGGCTAATAATATGAGTTAGATTGATAATAGTAAGAGTAATAAGTATAGTAATTGTCGTTCTATCGATCATATCCACATAATATGGCCAATAATATGAGTTAGATTGATAATAATAAGAGTAACAAGTATAGTAATTGTCTTTCTATCGATCATATAAGCATAATATGGCTAATAATATGAGTTAGATTGATAATAATAAGAGTAACAACTATAGTAATTGTCCTTCTATCAATAATATAAGCATAATATGGCTAATAATATGAGATAGATTGATAATAATAAGAGTAATAAGTATAGTAATTGTCGTCCTATCGTTCATATCCACATAATATGGCCAATAATATGAGTTAGATTGATAATAATAAGCGTAACAAGTATAGTAATTGTCCTTCTTTCGATAATATAAGCATAATATGGCCAATAATATGAGTTAGATTGATAATAATAAGAGTAATAAGTATAGTAATTGTCGTTCTATCGATCATATAAGCATAATATGGCTAATAATATGAGTTAGATTGATAATAATAAGAGTAACAGGTATAGTAATTGTCGTTCTATCGATAATATAAGCATAATATGGCTAATAATATGAGTTAGATTGATAATAGTAAGAGTAATAAGTATAGTAATTGTCGTTCTATCTACCATATGTGCATAATATGGAAATAATATGAGTTAGATTGATAATAATAAGAGTAACAAGTATAGTAATTGTCGTTCTATCGATCATATAAGCATAATATGGCTAATAATATGAGTTAGATTGATAATAGTAAGAGTAATAAGTATAGTAATTGTCGATCTATCGATCATATCTGCATAATATGGTTAATAATATGAGTTAGTTTGATAATAATAAGAGTAATGAGTATAGTAATTGTCGTCCTATCGATCATATCCACATAATATATCCAATAATATGAGTTAGATTGATAATAATAAGAGTAACAAGTATAGAAATTGTCGTTCTATCGATCATATAAGCATAATATGGCTAATAATATGAGTTAGATTGATAATAATAAGAGTAACAAGTGTAGTAATTGTCGCTCTATCGATAATATAAGCATAATATGGCTAATAATATGAGTTAGATTGATAATAATAAGAGTAACAAGTATAGTAATTGTCGTTCTATCGATAATATAAGCATAATATGGCTAATAATATAAGTTAGATTGATAATAGTAAGAGTAATAAGTATAGTAATTGTCGTTCTATCGATAATATAAGCATAATATGGCCAATAATATGAGTTAGATTGATAATAATAAGAGTAATAAGTATAGTAACTGTCGTCCTATCGATCATATCCACATAATATGGCCAATAATATGAGTTAGATTGATAATAATAAGAGTAACAAGTATAGTAATTGTCTTTCTATCGATCATATAAGCATAATATGGCTAATAATATGAGTTAGATTGATAATAATAAGAGTAACAGCTATAGTAATTGTCCTTCTATCAATAATATAAGCATAATATGGCTATTAATATGAGATAGATTGATAATAATAAGAGTAATAAGTATAGTAATTGTCGTCCTATCGATCATATCCACATAATATGGCCAATAATATGAGTTAGATTGATAATAATAAGAGTAAGAAGTATAGTAATTGTCTTTCTATCGATCATATAAGCATAGTATGGCTAATAATATGAGTTAGATTGATAATAATAAGAGTAACAACTATAGTAATTGTCCTTCTATCAATAATATAAGCATAATATGGCTAATAATATGAGTTAGATTGATAATAATAAGCGTAACAAGTATAGCAATTGTCCTTCTTTCGATAATATAAGCATAATGTGGCCAATAATATGAGTTAGATTGATAATAATAAGAGTAATAAGTATAGTAATTGTCGTTCTATCGATCATATCTGCATAATATGGAAATAATATGAGTTAGATTGATAATAATAAGAGTAACAAGTATAGTAATTGTCGTTCTATCGATCATATAAGCATAATATGGCTAATAATATGAGTTAGATTGATAATAGTAAGAGTAATAAGTATAGTAATTGTCGTTCAATCGATCATATAAGCATAATGTGGCTAATAATATGAGTTAGATTGATAATAATAAGAGTAATAAGTATAGTAATTGTCGTTCTATCGATCGTATAAGCATAATATGGCTAATAATATGAGTTAGATTGATAATAATAAGAGTAATAAGTATAGTAATTGTCGTTCTATCGATCATATAAGCATAATATGGCTAATAATATGAGTTAGATTGATAATAATAAGAGTAACAAGTATAGTAATTGTCGTTCTATCGATAATATAAGCATAATATGGCTAATAATATGAGTTAGATTGATAATAGTAAGAGTAATAAGTATAGTAATTGTCGTTCTATCGATCATATCTGCATAATATGGAAATAATATGAGTTAGATTGATAATAATAAGAGTAACAAGTATAGCAATTGCCGTTCTATCGATAATATAAGCATAATATGGTTAATAATATGAGATAGATTGATAATAATAAGAGTAATAAGTATAGTAATTGTCGTCCTATCGTTCATATCCACATAATATGGCCAATAATATGAGTTAGATTGATAATAATAAGCGTAACAAGTATAGTAATTGTCCTTCTTTCGATAATATAAGCATAATATGGCCAATAATATGAGTTAGATTGATAATAATAAGAGTAATAAGTATAGTAATTGTCGTTCTATCGATCATATAAGCATAATATGGCTAATAATATGAGTTAGATTGATAATAATAAGAGTAACAGGTATAGTAATTGTCGTTCTATCGATAATATAAGCATAATATGGCTAATAATATGAGTTAGATTGATAATAGTAAGAGTAATAAGTATAGTAATTGTCGTTCTATCTACCATATGTGCATAATATGGAAATAATATGAGTTAGATTGATAATAATAAGAGTAACAAGTATAGTAATTGTCGTTCTATCGATCATATAAGCATAATATGGCTAATAATATGAGTTAGATTGATAATAGTAAGAGTAATAAGTATAGTAATTGTCGATCTATCGATCATATCTGCATAATATGGTTAATAATATGAGTTAGTTTGATAATAATAAGAGTAATGAGTATAGTAATTGTCGTCCTATCGATCATATCCACATAATATGGCCAATAATATGAGTTAGATTGATAATAATAAGAGTAACAAGTATAGAAATTGTCGTTCTATCGATCATATAAGCATAATATGGCTAATAATATGAGTTAGATTGATAATAATAAGAGTAACAAGTGTAGTAATTGTCGCTCTATCGATAATATAAGCATAATATGGCTAATAATATGAGTTAGATTGATAATAATAAGAGTAACAAGTATAGTAATTGTCGTTCTATCGATAATATAAGCATAATATGGCTAATAATATAAGTTAGATTGATAATAGTAAGAGTAATAAGTATAGTAATTGTCGTTCTATCGATAATATAAGCATAATATGGCCAATAATATGAGTTAGATTGATAATAATAAGAGTAATAAGTATAGTAATTGTCGTCCTATCGATCATATCCACATAATATGGCCAATAATATGAGTTAGATTGATAATAATAAGAGTAACAAGTATAGTAATTGTCTTTCTATCGATCATATAAGCATAATATGGCTAATAATATGAGTTAGATTGATAATAATAAGAGTAACAGCTATAGTAATTGTCCTTCTATCAATAATATAAGCATAATATGGCTATTAATATGAGATAGATTGATAATAATAAGAGTAATAAGTATAGTAATTGTCGTCCTATCGATCATATCCACATAATATGGCCAATAATATGAGTTAGATTGATAATAATAAGAGTCAGAAGTATAGTAATTGTCTTTCTATCGATCATATAAGCATAGTATGGCTAATAATATGAGTTAGATTGATAATAATAAGAGTAACAAGTATAGTAATTGTCTTTCTATCGATCATATAAGCATAATATGGCTAATAATATGAGTTAGATTGATAATAATAAGAGTAACAGCTATAGTAATTGTCCTTCTATCAATAATATAAGCATAATATGGCTATTAATATGAGATAGATTGATAATAATAAGAGTAATAAGTATAGTAATTGTCGTCCTATCGATCATATCCACATAATATGGCCAATAATATGAGTTAGATTGATAATAATAAGAGTAAGAAGTATAGTAATTGTCTTTCTATCGATCATATAAGCATAGTATGGCTAATAATATGAGTTAGATTGATAATAATAAGAGTAACAACTATAGTAATTGTCCTTCTATCAATAATATAAGCATAATATGGCTAATAATATGAGTTAGATTGATAATAATAAGCGTAACAAGTATAGCAATTGTCCTTCTTTCGATAATATAAGCATAATGTGGCCAATAATATGAGTTAGATTGATAATAATAAGAGTAATAAGTATAGTAATTGTCGTTCTATCGATCATATCTGCATAATATGGAAATAATATGAGTTAGATTGATAATAATAAGAGTAACAAGTATAGTAATTGTCGTTCTATCGATCATATAAGCATAATATGGCTAATAATATGAGTTAGATTGATAATAGTAAGAGTAATAAGTATAGTAATTGTCGTTCAATCGATCATATAAGCATAATGTGGCTAATAATATGAGTTAGATTGATAATAATAAGAGTAATAAGTATAGTAATTGTCGTTCTATCGATCGTATAAGCATAATATGGCTAATAATATGAGTTAGATTGATAATAATAAGAGTAATAAGTATAGTAATTGTCGTTCTATCGATCATATAAGCATAATATGGCTAATAATATGAGTTAGATTGATAATAATAAGAGTAACAAGTATAGTAATTGTCGTTCTATCGATAATATAAGCATAATATGGCTAATAATATGAGTTAGATTGATAATAGTAAGAGTAATAAGTATAGTAATTGTCGTTCTATCGATCATATCTGCATAATATGGAAATAATATGAGTTAGATTGATAATAATAAGAGTAACAAGTATAGCAATTGCCGTTCTATCGATAATATAAGCATAATATGGTTAATAATATGAGATAGATTGATAATAATAAGAGTAATAAGTATAGTAATTGTCGTCCTATCGTTCATATCCACATAATATGGCCAATAATATGAGTTAGATTGATAATAATAAGCGTAACAAGTATAGAAATTGTCGTTCTATCGATCATATAAGCATAATATGGCTAATAATATGAGTTAGATTGATAATAGTAAGAGTAATAAGTATAGTAATTGTCGATCTATCGATCATATCTGCATAATATGGTTAATAATATGAGTTAGTTTGATAATAATAAGAGTAATGAGTATAGTAATTGTCGTCCTATCGATCATATCCACATAATATATCCAATAATATGAGTTAAATTGATAATAATAAGAGTAACAAGTATAGAAATTGTCGTTCTATCGATCATATAAGCATAATATGGCTAATAATATGAGTTAGATTGATAATAATAAGAGTAACAAGTGTAGTAATTGTCGCTCTATCGATAATATAAGCATAATATGGCTAATAATATGAGTTAGATTGATAATAATAAGAGTAACAAGTATAGTAATTGTCGTTCTATCGATAATATAAGCATAATATGGCTAATAATATAAGTTAGATTGATAATAGTAAGAGTAATAAGTATAGTAATTGTCGTTCTATCGATAATATAAGCATAATATGGCCAATAATATGAGTTAGATTGATAATAATAAGAGTAATAAGTATAGTAACTGTCGTCCTATCGATCATATCCACATAATATGGCCAATAATATGAGTTAGATTGATAATAATAAGAGTAACAAGTATAGTAATTGACTTTCTATCGATCATATAAGCATAATATGGCTAATAATATGAGTTAGATTGATAATAATAAGAGTAACAGCTATAGTAATTGTCCTTCTATCAATAATATAAGCATAATATGGCTATTAATATGAGATAGATTGATAATAATAAGAGTAATAAGTATAGTAATTGTCGTCCTATCGATCATATCCACATAATATGGCCAATAATATGAGTTAGATTGATAATAATAAGAGTAAGAAGTATAGTAATTGTCTTTCTATCGATCATATAAGCATAGTATGGCTAATAATATGAGTTAGATTGATAATAATAAGAGTAACAACTATAGTAATTGTCCTTCTATCAATAATATAAGCATAATATGGCTAATAATATGAGTTAGATTGATAATAATAAGCGTAACAAGTATAGCAATTGTCCTTCTTTCGATAATATAAGCATAATATGGCTAATAATATGAGTTAGATTGATAATAGTAAGAGTAATAAGTATAGTAATTGTCGTTCTATCTACCATATGTGCATAATATGGAAATAATATGAGTTAGATTGATAATAATAAGAGTAACAGCTATAGTAATTGTCCTTCTATCAATAATATAAGCATAATATGGCTATTAATATGAGATAGATTGATAATAATAAGAGTAATAAGTATAGTAATTGTCGTCCTATCGATCATATCCACATAATATGGCCAATAATATGAGTTAGATTGATAATAATAAGAGTAAGAAGTATAGTAATTGTCTTTCTATCGATCATATAAGCATAATATGGCTAATAATATGAGTTAGATTGATAATAATAAGAGTAACAAGTATAGTAATTGTCGTTCTATCGATAATATAAGCATAATATGGCTAATAATATGAGTTAGATTGATAATAGTAAGAGTAATAAGTATAGTAATTGTCGTTCTATCGATCATATCTGCATAATATGGAAATAATATGAGTTAGATTGATAATAATAAGAGTAACAAGTAAAGCAATTGCCGTTCTATCGATAATATAAGCATAATATGGTTAATAATATGAGATAGATTGATAATAATAAGAGTAATAAGTATAGTAATTGTCGTCCTATCGTTCATATCCACATAATATGGCCAATAATATGAGTTAGATTGATAATAATAAGCGTAACAAGTATAGTAATTGTCCTTCTTTCGATAATATAAGCATAATATGGCCAATAATATGAGTTAGATTGATAATAATAAGAGTAATAAGTATAGTAATTGTCGTTCTATCGATCATATAAGCATAATATGGCTAATAATATGAGTTAGATTGATAATAATAAGAGTAACAGGTATAGTAATTGTCGTTCTATCGATAATATAAGCATAATATGGCTAATAATATGAGTTAGATTGATAATAGTAAGAGTAATAAGTATAGTAATTGTCGTTCTATCTACCATATGTGCATAATATGGAAATAATATGAGTTAGATTGATAATAATAAGAGTAACAAGTATAGTAATTGTCGTTCTATCGATCATATAAGCATAATATGGCTAATAATATGAGTTAGATTGATAATAGTAAGAGTAATAAGTATAGTAATTGTCGATCTATCGATCATATCTGCATAATATGGTTAATAATATGAGTTAGTTTGATAATAATAAGAGTAATGAGTATAGTAATTGTCGTCCTATCGATCATATCCACATAATATGGCCAATAATATGAGTTAGATTGATAATAATAAGAGTAACAAGTATAGAAATTGTCGTTCTATCGATCATATAAGCATAATATGGCTAATAATATGAGTTAGATTGATAATAATAAGAGTAACAAGTGTAGTAATTGTCGCTCTATCGATAATATAAGCATAATATGGCTAATAATATGAGTTAGATTGATAATAATAAGAGTAACAAGTATAGTAATTGTCGTTCTATCGATAATATAAGCATAATATGGCTAATAATATAAGTTAGATTGATAATAGTAAGAGTAATAAGTATAGTAATTGTCGTTCTATCGATAATATAAGCATAATATGGCTAATAATATGAGTTAGATTGATAATAGTAAGAGTAATAAGTATAGTAATTGTCGTTCTATCGATCATATCCACATAATATGGCCAATAATATGAGTTAGATTGATAATAATAAGAGTAACAAGTATAGTAATTGTCTTTCTATCGATCATATAAGCATAATATGGCTAATAATATGAGTTAGATTGATAATAATAAGAGTAACAACTATAGTAATTGTCCTTCTATCAATAATATAAGCATAATATGGCTAATAATATGAGATAGATTGATAATAATAAGAGTAATAAGTATAGTAATTGTCGTCCTATCGTTCATATCCACATAATATGGCCAATAATATGAGTTAGATTGATAATAATAAGAGTAACAAGTATAGTAATTGTCTTTCTATCGATCATATAAGCATAATATGGCTAATAATATGAGTTAGATTGATAATAATAAGAGTAACAGGTATAGTAATTGTCGTTCTATCGATAATATAAGCATAATATGGCTAATAATATGAGTTAGATTGATAATAGTAAGAGTAATAAGTATAGTAATTGTCGTTCTATCTACCATATGTGCATAATATGGAAATAATATGAGTTAGATTGATAATAATAAGAGTAACAAGTATAGTAATTGTCGTTCTATCGATCATATAAGCATAATATGGCTAATAATATGAGTTAGATTGATAATAATAAGAGTAACAACTATAGTAATTGTCGTTCTATCGATAATATAAGCATAATATGGCTAATAATATGAGTTAGATTGATAATAGTAAGAGTAATAAGTATAGTAATTGTCGTTCTATCGATCATATCTGCATAATATGGTGAATAATATGAGTTAGTTTGATAATAATAAGAGTAATGAGTATAGTAATTGTCGTCCTATCGATCATATCCACATAATGTGGCCAATAATATGAGTTAGATTGATAATAATAAGAGTAATAAGTATAGAAATTGTCGTTCTATCGATCATATAAGCATAATATGGCTAATAATATGAGTTAGATTGATAATAATAAGCGTAACAAGTATAGTAATTGTCCTTCTTTCGATAATATAAGCATAATATGGCCAATAATATGAGTTAGATTGATAATAATAAGAGTAATAAGTATAGTAATTGTCGTTCTATCGATCATATAAGCATAATATGGCTAATAATATGAGTTAGATTGATAATAATAAGAGTAACAGGTATAGTAATTGTCGTTCTATCGATAATATAAGCATAATATGGCTAATAATATGAGTTAGATTGATAATAGTAAGAGTAATAAGTATAGTAATTGTCGTTCTATCTACCATATGTGCATAATATGGAAATAATATGAGTTAGATTGATAATAATAAGAGTAACAAGTATAGTAATTGTCGTTCTATCGATCATATAAGCATAATATGGCTAATAATATGAGTTAGATTGATAATAGTAAGAGTAATAAGTATAGTAATTGTCGATCTATCGATCATATCTGCATAATATGGTTAATAATATGAGTTAGTTTGATAATAATAAGAGTAATGAGTATAGTAATTGTCGTCCTATCGATCATATCCACATAATATGGCCAATAATATGAGTTAGATTGATAATAATAGGAGTAACAAGTATAGAAATTGTCGTTCTATCGATCATATAAGCATAATATGGCTAATAATATGAGTTAGATTGATAATAATAAGAGTAACAAGTGTAGTAATTGTCGCTCTATCGATAATATAAGCATAATATGGCTAATAATATGAGTTAGATTGATAATAATAAGAGTAACAAGTATAGTAATTGTCGTTCTATCGATAATATAAGCATAATATGGCTAATAATATAAGTTAGATTGATAATAGTAAGAGTAATAAGTATAGTAATTGTCGTTCTATCGATAATATAAGCATAATATGGCTAATAATATGAGTTAGATTGATAATAGTAAGAGTAATAAGTATAGTAATTGTCGTTCTATCGATCATATCCACATAATATGGCCAATAATATGAGTTAGATTGATAATAATAAGAGTAACAAGTATAGTAATTGTCTTTCTATCGATCATATAAGCATAATATGGCTAATAATATGAGTTAGATTGATAATAATAAGAGTAACAACTATAGTAATTGTCCTTCTATCAATAATATAAGCATAATATGGCTAATAATATGAGATAGATTGATAATAATAAGAGTAATAAGTATAGTAATTGTCGTCCTATCGTTCATATCCACATAATATGGCCAATAATATGAGTTAGATTGATAATAATAAGAGTAACAAGTATAGTAATTGTCTTTCTATCGATCATATAAGCATAATATGGCTAATAATATGAGTTAGATTGATAATAATAAGAGTAACAGGTATAGTAATTGTCGTTCTATCGATAATATAAGCATAATATGGCTAATAATATGAGTTAGATTGATAATAGTAAGAGTAATAAGTATAGTAATTGTCGTTCTATCTACCATATGTGCATAATATGGAAATAATATGAGTTAGATTGATAATAATAAGAGTAACAAGTATAGTAATTGTCGTTCTATCGATCATATAAGCATAATATGGCTAATAATATGAGTTAGATTGATAATAATAAGAGTAACAACTATAGTAATTGTCGTTCTATCGATAATATAAGCATAATATGGCTAATAATATGAGTTAGATTGATAATAGTAAGAGTAATAAGTATAGTAATTGTCGTTCTATCGATCATATCTGCATAATATGGTGAATAATATGAGTTAGTTTGATAATAATAAGAGTAATGAGTATAGTAATTGTCGTCCTATCGATCATATCCACATAATGTGGCCAATAATATGAGTTAGATTGATAATAATAAGAGTAATAAGTATAGAAATTGTCGTTCTATCGATCATATAAGCATAATATGGCTAATAATATGAGTTAGATTGATAATAATAAGCGTAACAAGTATAGTAATTGTCGTTCAATCGATCATATAAGCATAGTATGGCTAATAATATGAGTTCGATTGATAATAGCAAGAGTAATAGGCACAGTGATTGTCGTTCTACCGATGATATCTGCATAATATGTTTAATAATATGAGTTAGATTGATAATAATAAGAGTAATAAGTATAGTAATTGTCGTTCTATCGATCATATAAGCATAATATGGCTAATAATATGGGTTCGATTGATAATAGTAAGAGTAATAGGTATGGTAATTGTCGTTCAATCGATCATATCCACATAATATGGCCAATAATATGAGTTAGATTGATAATAATAAGAGTAACAAGTATAGTAATTGTCTTTCTATCGATCATATAAGCATAATATGGCTAATAATATGAGTGAGATTGATAATAATAAGAGTAACAACTATAGTAATTGTCCTTCTATCAATAATACAAGCATAATATGGCTAATAATATGAGTTAGATTGATAATAATAAGCGTAACAAGTATAGTAATTGTCCTTCTTTCGATAATATAAGCATAATATGGCCAATAATATGAGTTAGATTGATAATAATAAGAGTAATAAGTATAGTAATTGTCGTTCTATCGATCATATAAGCATAATATGGCTAATAATATGAGTTAGATTGATAATAATAAGAGTAACAAGTATAGTAATTGTCGTTCCATCGATAATATAAGCATAATATGGCTAATAATATGAGTTAGATTGATAATAGTAAGAGTAATAAGTATAGTAATTGTCGTTCTATCGATCATATCCACATAATATGGCCAATAATATGAGTTAGATTGATAATAACAAGAGTAACATGTATAGTAATTGTCTTTCTATCGATCATATAAGCATAATATGGCTAATAATATGAGTTAGATTGATAATAATAAGAGTAACAACTATAGTAATTGTCCTTCTATCAATAATATAAGCATAATATGGCTAATAATATGAGATAGATTGATAATAATAAGAGTAATAAGTATAGTAATTGTCGTCCTATCGTTCATATCCACATAATATGGCCAATAATATGAGTTAGATTGATAATAATAAGCGTAACAAGTATAGTAATTGTCCTTCTTTCGATAATATAAGCATAATATGGCCAATAATATGAGTTAGATTGATAATAATAAGAGTAATAAGTATAGTAATTGTCGTTCTATCGATCATATAAGCATAATATGGCTAATAATATGAGTTAGATTGATAATAATAAGAGTAACAGGTATAGTAATTGTCGTTCTATCGATAATATAAGCATAATATGGCTAATAATATGAGTTAGATTGATAATAGTAAGAGTAATAAGTATAGTAATTGTCGTTCTATCTACCATATGTGCATAATATGGAAATAATATGAGTTAGATTGATAATAATAAGAGTAACAAGTATAGTAATTGTCGTTCTATCGATCATATAAGCATAATATGGCTAATAATATGAGTTAGATTGATAATAGTAAGAGTAATAAGTATAGTAATTGTCGATCTATCGATCATATCTGCATAATATGGTTAATAATATGAGTTAGTTTGATAATAATAAGAGTAATGAGTATAGTAATTGTCGTCCTATCGATCATATCCACATAATATATCCAATAATATGAGTTAGATTGATAATAATAAGAGTAACAAGTATAGAAATTGTCGTTCTATCGATCATATAAGCATAATATGGCTAATAATATGAGTTAGATTGATAATAATAAGAGTAACAAGTGTAGTAATTGTCGCTCTATCGATAATATAAGCATAATATGGCTAATAATATGAGTTAGATTGATAATAATAAGAGTAACAAGTATAGTAATTGTCGTTCTATCGATAATATAAGCATAATATGGCTAATAATATAAGTTAGATTGATAATAGTAAGAGTAATAAGTATAGTAATTGTCGTTCTATCGATAATATAAGCATAATATGGCCAATAATATGAGTTAGATTGATAATAATAAGAGTAATAAGTATAGTAACTGTCGTCCTATCGATCATATCCACATAATATGGCCAATAATATGAGTTAGATTGATAATAATAAGAGTAACAAGTATAGTAATTGTCTTTCTATCGATCATATAAGCATAATATGGCTAATAATATGAGTTAGATTGATAATAATAAGAGTAACAGCTATAGTAATTGTCCTTCTATCAATAATATAAGCATAATATGGCTATTAATATGAGATAGATTGATAATAATAAGAGTAATAAGTATAGTAATTGTCGTCCTATCGATCATATCCACATAATATGGCCAATAATATGAGTTAGATTGATAATAATAAGAGTAAGAAGTATAGTAATTGTCTTTCTATCGATCATATAAGCATAGTATGGCTAATAATATGAGTTAGATTGATAATAATAAGAGTAACAACTATAGTAATTGTCCTTCTATCAATAATATAAGCATAATATGGCTAATAATATGAGTTAGATTGATAATAATAAGCGTAACAAGTATAGCAATTGTCCTTCTTTCGATAATATAAGCATAATGTGGCCAATAATATGAGTTAGATTGATAATAATAAGAGTAATAAGTATAGTAATTGTCGTTCTATCGATCATATCTGCATAATATGGAAATAATATGAGTTAGATTGATAATAATAAGAGTAACAAGTATAGTAATTGTCGTTCTATCGATCATATAAGCATAATATGGCTAATAATATGAGTTAGATTGATAATAGTAAGAGTAATAAGTATAGTAATTGTCGTTCAATCGATCATATAAGCATAATGTGGCTAATAATATGAGTTAGATTGATAATAATAAGAGTAATAAGTATAGTAATTGTCGTTCTATCGATCGTATAAGCATAATATGGCTAATAATATGAGTTAGATTGATAATAATAAGAGTAATAAGTATAGTAATTGTCGTTCTATCGATCATATAAGCATAATATGGCTAATAATATGAGTTAGATTGATAATAATAAGAGTAACAAGTATAGTAATTGTCGTTCTATCGATAATATAAGCATAATATGGCTAATAATATGAGTTAGATTGATAATAGTAAGAGTAATAAGTATAGTAATTGTCGTTCTATCGATCATATCTGCATAATATGGAAATAATATGAGTTAGATTGATAATAATAAGAGTAACAAGTATAGCAATTGCCGTTCTATCGATAATATAAGCATAATATGGTTAATAATATGAGATAGATTGATAATAATAAGAGTAATAAGTATAGTAATTGTCGTCCTATCGTTCATATCCACATAATATGGCCAATAATATGAGTTAGATTGATAATAATAAGCGTAACAAGTATAGTAATTGTCCTTCTTTCGATAATATAAGCATAATATGGCCAATAATATGAGTTAGATTGATAATAATAAGAGTAATAAGTATAGTAATTGTCGTTCTATCGATCATATAAGCATAATATGGCTAATAATATGAGTTAGATTGATAATAATAAGAGTAACAGGTATAGTAATTGTCGTTCTATCGATAATATAAGCATAATATGGCTAATAATATGAGTTAGATTGATAATAGTAAGAGTAATAAGTATAGTAATTGTCGTTCTATCTACCATATGTGCATAATATGGAAATAATATGAGTTAGATTGATAATAATAAGAGTAACAAGTATAGTAATTGTCGTTCTATCGATCATATAAGCATAATATGGCTAATAATATGAGTTAGATTGATAATAGTAAGAGTAATAAGTATAGTAATTGTCGATCTATCGATCATATCTGCATAATATGGTTAATAATATGAGTTAGTTTGATAATAATAAGAGTAATGAGTATAGTAATTGTCGTCCTATCGATCATATCCACATAATATGGCCAATAATATGAGTTAGATTGATAATAATAAGAGTAACAAGTATAGAAATTGTCGTTCTATCGATCATATAAGCATAATATGGCTAATAATATGAGTTAGATTGATAATAATAAGAGTAACAAGTGTAGTAATTGTCGCTCTATCGATAATATAAGCATAATATGGCTAATAATATGAGTTAGATTGATAATAATAAGAGTAACAAGTATAGTAATTGTCGTTCTATCGATAATATAAGCATAATATGGCTAATAATATAAGTTAGATTGATAATAGTAAGAGTAATAAGTATAGTAATTGTCGTTCTATCGATAATATAAGCATAATATGGCCAATAATATGAGTTAGATTGATAATAATAAGAGTAATAAGTATAGTAATTGTCGTCCTATCGATCATATCCACATAATATGGCCAATAATATGAGTTAGATTGATAATAATAAGAGTAACAAGTATAGTAATTGTCTTTCTATCGATCATATAAGCATAATATGGCTAATAATATGAGTTAGATTGATAATAATAAGAGTAACAGCTATAGTAATTGTCCTTCTATCAATAATATAAGCATAATATGGCTATTAATATGAGATAGATTGATAATAATAAGAGTAATAAGTATAGTAATTGTCGTCCTATCGATCATATCCACATAATATGGCCAATAATATGAGTTAGATTGATAATAATAAGAGTCAGAAGTATAGTAATTGTCTTTCTATCGATCATATAAGCATAGTATGGCTAATAATATGAGTTAGATTGATAATAATAAGAGTAACAAGTATAGTAATTGTCTTTCTATCGATCATATAAGCATAATATGGCTAATAATATGAGTTAGATTGATAATAATAAGAGTAACAGCTATAGTAATTGTCCTTCTATCAATAATATAAGCATAATATGGCTATTAATATGAGATAGATTGATAATAATAAGAGTAATAAGTATAGTAATTGTCGTCCTATCGATCATATCCACATAATATGGCCAATAATATGAGTTAGATTGATAATAATAAGAGTAAGAAGTATAGTAATTGTCTTTCTATCGATCATATAAGCATAGTATGGCTAATAATATGAGTTAGATTGATAATAATAAGAGTAACAACTATAGTAATTGTCCTTCTATCAATAATATAAGCATAATATGGCTAATAATATGAGTTAGATTGATAATAATAAGCGTAACAAGTATAGCAATTGTCCTTCTTTCGATAATATAAGCATAATGTGGCCAATAATATGAGTTAGATTGATAATAATAAGAGTAATAAGTATAGTAATTGTCGTTCTATCGATCATATCTGCATAATATGGAAATAATATGAGTTAGATTGATAATAATAAGAGTAACAAGTATAGTAATTGTCGTTCTATCGATCATATAAGCATAATATGGCTAATAATATGAGTTAGATTGATAATAGTAAGAGTAATAAGTATAGTAATTGTCGTTCAATCGATCATATAAGCATAATGTGGCTAATAATATGAGTTAGATTGATAATAATAAGAGTAATAAGTATAGTAATTGTCGTTCTATCGATCGTATAAGCATAATATGGCTAATAATATGAGTTAGATTGATAATAATAAGAGTAATAAGTATAGTAATTGTCGTTCTATCGATCATATAAGCATAATATGGCTAATAATATGAGTTAGATTGATAATAATAAGAGTAACAAGTATAGTAATTGTCGTTCTATCGATAATATAAGCATAATATGGCTAATAATAT
This sequence comes from Megachile rotundata, assembly GCF_050947335.1. Classification (NCBI taxonomy): domain Eukaryota; kingdom Metazoa; phylum Arthropoda; class Insecta; order Hymenoptera; family Megachilidae; genus Megachile; species Megachile rotundata. The sequence continues at coordinate 97,469 of NW_027473428.1, forward strand.
GAGTTAGATTGATAATAGTAAGAGTAATAAGTATAGTAATTGTCGTTCTATCGATCATATCTGCATAATATGGAAATAATATGAGTTAGATTGATAATAATAAGAGTAACAAGTATAGCAATTGCCGTTCTATCGATAATATAAGCATAATATGGTTAATAATATGAGATAGATTGATAATAATAAGAGTAATAAGTATAGTAATTGTCGTCCTATCGTTCATATCCACATAATATGGCCAATAATATGAGTTAGATTGATAATAATAAGCGTAACAAGTATAGTAATTGTCCTTCTTTCGATAATATAAGCATAATATGGCCAATAATATGAGTTAGATTGATAATAATAAGAGTAATAAGTATAGTAATTGTCGTTCTATCGATCATATAAGCATAATATGGCTAATAATATGAGTTAGATTGATAATAATAAGAGTAACAGGTATAGTAATTGTCGTTCTATCGATAATATAAGCATAATATGGCTAATAATATGAGTTAGATTGATAATAGTAAGAGTAATAAGTATAGTAATTGTCGTTCTATCTACCATATGTGCATAATATGGAAATAATATGAGTTAGATTGATAATAATAAGAGTAACAAGTATAGTAATTGTCGTTCTATCGATCATATAAGCATAATATGGCTAATAATATGAGTTAGATTGATAATAGTAAGAGTAATAAGTATAGTAATTGTCGATCTATCGATCATATCTGCATAATATGGTTAATAATATGAGTTAGTTTGATAATAATAAGAGTAATGAGTATAGTAATTGTCGTCCTATCGATCATATCCACATAATATGGCCAATAATATGAGTTAGATTGATAATAATAAGAGTAACAAGTATAGAAATTGTCGTTCTATCGATCATATAAGCATAATATGGCTAATAATATGAGTTAGATTGATAATAATAAGAGTAACAAGTGTAGTAATTGTCGCTCTATCGATAATATAAGCATAATATGGCTAATAATATGAGTTAGATTGATAATAATAAGAGTAACAAGTATAGTAATTGTCGTTCTATCGATAATATAAGCATAATATGGCTAATAATATAAGTTAGATTGATAATAGTAAGAGTAATAAGTATAGTAATTGTCGTTCTATCGATAATATAAGCATAATATGGCCAATAATATGAGTTAGATTGATAATAATAAGAGTAATAAGTATAGTAATTGTCGTCCTATCGATCATATCCACATAATATGGCCAATAATATGAGTTAGATTGATAATAATAAGAGTAACAAGTATAGTAATTGTCTTTCTATCGATCATATAAGCATAATATGGCTAATAATATGAGTTAGATTGATAATAATAAGAGTAACAGCTATAGTAATTGTCCTTCTATCAATAATATAAGCATAATATGGCTATTAATATGAGATAGATTGATAATAATAAGAGTAATAAGTATAGTAATTGTCGTCCTATCGATCATATCCACATAATATGGCCAATAATATGAGTTAGATTGATAATAATAAGAGTCAGAAGTATAGTAATTGTCTTTCTATCGATCATATAAGCATAGTATGGCTAATAATATGAGTTAGATTGATAATAATAAGAGTAACAACTATAGTAATTGTCCTTCTATCAATAATATAAGCATAATATGGCTAATAATATGAGTTAGATTGATAATAATAAGCGTAACAAGTATAGCAATTGTCCTTCTTTCGATAATATAAGCATAATGTGGCCAATAATATGAGTTAGATTGATAATAATAAGAGTAACAAGTATAGTAATTGTCGTTCTATCGATCATATAAGCATAATATGGCTAATAATATGAGTTAGATTGATAATAGTAAGAGTAATAAGTATAGTAATTGTCGTTCAATCGATCATATAAGCATAATGTGGCTAATAATATGAGTTAGATTGATAACAGTAAGAGTAACAAGTATAGCAATTGTCGTTCTATCGATAATATAAGCATAATATGGCTAATAATATGAGTTAGATTGATAATAGTAAGAGTAATAAGTATAGTAATTGTCGTTCTATCGATCATATCTGCATAATATGGAAATAATATGAGTTAGATTGATAATAATAAGAGTAACAAGTACAGCAATTGTCGTTCTATCGATAATATAAGCATAATATGGCTAATAATATGAGTTAGATTGATAATAGTAAGAGTAATAAGTATAGTAATTGTCGTTCTATCGATCATGTAAGCATAATGTGGCTAATAATATGAGTTAGATTGATAACAGTAAGAGTAACAAGTATAGCAATTGTCGTTCTATCGATAATATAAGCATAATATGGCTAATAATATGAGTTAGATTGATAATAGTAAGAGTAATAAGTATAGTAATTGTCGTTCTATCGATCATATCTGCATAATATGGAAATAATATGAGTTAGATTGATAATAATAAGAGTAACAAGTACAGCAATTGTCGTTCTATCGATAATATAAGCATAATATGGCTAATAATATGAGTTAGATTGATAATAGTAAGAGTAATAAGTATAGTAATTGTCGTTCTATCGATCATATAAGCATAATATGGCTAATAATATGATTTAGATTGATAATAATAAGAGTAACAAGTATAGTAATTGTCGTTCTATCGATAATATAAGCATAATATGGCTAATAATATGAGTTAGATTGATAATAGTAAGAGTAATAAGTATAGTAATTGTCGTTCTATCGATCATATCTGCATAATATGGAAATAATATGAGTTAGATTGATAATAATAAGAGTAACAAGTATAGCAATTGCCGTTCTATCGATAATATAAGCATAATATGGTTAATAATATGAGTTAGATTGATAATAATAAGAGTAATGAGTACAGTAATTGTCGTTCTATCGATCATATCCACATAATATGGCCAATAATATGAGTTAGATTGATAATAATAAGAGTAATAAGTATAGTAATTGTCGTTCTATCGATCATATAAGCATAATATGGCTAATAATATGAGTTAGATTGATAATAATAAGAGTAACAAGTATAGTAATTGTCTTTCTATCGATCATATAAGCATAATATGGCTAATAATATGAGTTAGATTGATAATAATAAGAGTAACAACTATAGTAATTGTCGTTCTATCGATAATATAAGCATAATATGGCTAATAATATGAGTTAGATTGATAATAGTAAGAGTAATAAGTATAGTAATTGTCGTTCTATCGATCATATCTGCATAATATGGTGAATAATATGAGTTAGTTTGATAATAATAAGAGTAATGAGTATAGTAATTGTCGTCCTATCGATCATATCCACATAATATGGCCAATAATATGAGTTAGATTGATAATAATAAGAGTAACAAGTATAGAAATTGTCGTTCTATCGTACATATAAGCATAATATGGCTAATAATATGAGTTAGATTGATAATAATAAGAGTAACAAGTGTAGTAATTGTCGCTCTATCGATAATATAAGCATAATATGGCTAATAATATGAGTTAGATTGATAATAGTAAGAGCAATAGGTATAGTAATTGTCGTTCTATCGATCATATCTGCATAATATGGTTAATAATATGAGTTAGTTTGATAATAATAAGAGTAATGAGTATAGTAATTGTCGTCCTATCGATCATATCCACATAATATGGCCAATAATATGAGTTAGATTGATAATAATAAGAGTAATAAGTATAGTAATTGTCGTTCTATCGATCATATAAGCATAATATGGCTAATAATATGAGTTAGATTGATAATAATAAGAGTAACAAGTATAGTAATTGTCGTTCTATCGATAATATAAGCATAATATGGCTAATAATATGAGTTAGATTGATAATAGTAAGAGTAATAAGTATAGTAATTGTCGTTCTATCGATCATATCTGCATAATATGGAAATAATATGAGTTAGATTGATAATAATAAGAGTAACAAGTATAGCAATTGCCGTTCTATCGATAATATAAGCATAATATGGTTAATAATATGAGATAGATTGATAATAAAAAGAGTAATAAGTATAGTAATTGTCGTCCTATCGTTCATATCCACATAATATGGCCAATAATATGAGTTAGATTGATAATAATAAGCGTAACAGGTATAGTAATTGTCCTTCTTTCGATAATATAAGCATAATATGGCCAATAATATGAGTTAGATTGATAATAATAAGAGTAATAAGTATAGTAATTGTCGTTCTATCGATCATATAAGCATAATATGGCTAATAATATGAGTTAGATTGATAATAATAAGAGTAACAGGTATAGTATTTGTCGTTCTATCGATAATATAAGCATAATATGGCTAATAATATGAGTTAGATTGATAATAGTAAGAGTAATAAGTATAGTAATTGTCGTTCTATCTACCATATGTGCATAATATGGAAATAATATGAGTTAGATTGATAATAATAAGAGTAACAAGTATAGTAATTGTCGTTCTATCGATCATATAAGCATAATATGGCTAATAATATGAGTTAGATTGATAATAGTAAGAGTAATAAGTATAGTAATTGTCGATCTATCGATCATATCTGCATAATATGGTTAATAATATGAGTTAGTTTGATAATAATAAGAGTAATGAGTATAGTAATTGTCGTCCTATCGATCATATCCACATAATATGGCCAATAATATGAGTTAGATTGATAATAATAAGAGTAACAAGTATAGAAATTGTCGTTCTATCGATCATATAAGCATAATATGGCTAATAATATGAGTTAGATTGATAATAATAAGAGTAACAAGTGTAGTAATTGTCGCTCTATCGATAATATAAGCATAATATGGCTAATAATATGAGTTAGATTGATAATAATAAGAGTAACAAGTATAGTAATTGTCGTTCTATCGATAATATAAGCATAATATGGCTAATAATATAAGTTAGATTGATAATAGTAAGAGTAATAAGTATAGTAATTGTCGTTCTATCGATAATATAAGCATAATATGGCCAATAATATGAGTTAGATTGATAATAATAAGAGTAACAAGTATAGTAATTGTCGTTCTATCGATAATATAAGCATAATATGGCTAATAATATGAGTTAGATTGATAATAGTAAGAGTAATAAGTATAGTAATTGTCGTTCTATCGATCATATCTGCATAATATGGAAATAATATGAGTTAGATTGATAATAATAAGAGTAACAAGTATAGCAATTGCCGTTCTATCGATAATATAAGCATAATATGGTTAATAATATGAGATAGATTGATAATAATAAGAGTAATAAGTATAGTAATTGTCGTCCTATCGTTCATATCCACATAATATGGCCAATAATATGAGTTAGATTGATAATAATAAGCGTAACAAGTATAGTAATTGTCCTTCTTTCGATAATATAAGCATAATATGGCCAATAATATGAGTTAGATTGATAATAATAAGAGTAATAAGTATAGTAATTGTCGTTCTATCGATCATATAAGCATAATATGGCTAATAATATGAGTTAGATTGATAATAATAAGAGTAACAGGTATAGTAATTGTCGTTCTATCGATAATATAAGCATAATATGGCTAATAATATGAGTTAGATTGATAATAGTAAGAGTAATAAGTATAGTAATTGTCGTTCTATCGATCATATCTGCATAATATGGAAATAATATGAGTTAGATTGATAATAATAAGAGTAACAAGTATAGCAATTGCCGTTCTATCGATAATATAAGCATAATATGGTTAATAATATGAGATAGATTGATAATAAAAAGAGTAATAAGTATAGTAATTGTCGTCCTATCGTTCATATCCACATAATATGGCCAATAATATGAGTTAGATTGATAATAATAAGCGTAACAAGTATAGTAATTGTCCTTCTTTCGATAATATAAGCATAATATGGCCAATAATATGAGTTAGATTGATAATAATAAGAGTAATAAGTATAGTAATTGTCGTTCTATCGATCATATAAGCATAATATGGCTAATAATATGAGTTAGATTGATAATAATAAGAGTAACAGGTATAGTAATTGTCGTTCTATCGATAATATAAGCATAATATGGCTAATAATATGAGTTAGATTGATAATAGTAAGAGTAATAAGTATAGTAATTGTCGTTCTATCTACCATATGTGCATAATATGGAAATAATATGAGTTAGATTGATAATAATAAGAGTAACAAGTATAGTAATTGTCGTTCTATCGATCATATAAGCATAATATGGCTAATAATATGAGTTAGATTGATAATAGTAAGAGTAATAAGTATAGTAATTGTCGATCTATCGATCATATCTGCATAATATGGTTAATAATATGAGTTAGTTTGATAATAATAAGAGTAATGAGTATAGTAATTGTCGTCCTATCGATCATATCCACATAATATGGCCAATAATATGAGTTAGATTGATAATAATAAGAGTAACAAGTATAGAAATTGTCGTTCTATCGATCATATAAGCATAATATGGCTAATAATATGAGTTAGATTGATAATAATAAGAGTAACAAGTGTAGTAATTGTCGCTCTATCGATAATATAAGCATAATATGGCTAATAATATGAGTTAGATTGATAATAATAAGAGTAACAAGTATAGTAATTGTCGTTCTATCGATAATATAAGCATAATATGGCTAATAATATAAGTTAGATTGATAATAGTAAGAGTAATAAGTATAGTAATTGTCGTTCTATCGATAATATAAGCATAATATGGCCAATAATATGAGTTAGATTGATAATAATAAGAGTAATAAGTATAGTAATTGTCGTCCTATCGATCATATCCACATAATATGGCCAATAATATGAGTTAGATTGATAATAATAAGAGTAACAAGTATAGTAATTGTCTTTCTATCGATCATATAAGCATAATATGGCTAATAATATGAGTTAGATTGATAATAATAAGAGTAACAGCTATAGTAATTGTCCTTCTATCAATAATATAAGCATAATATGGCTATTAATATGAGATAGATTGATAATAATAAGAGTAATAAGTATAGTAATTGTCGTCCTATCGATCATATCCACATAATATGGCCAATAATATGAGTTAGATTGATAATAATAAGAGTCAGAAGTATAGTAATTGTCTTTCTATCGATCATATAAGCATAGTATGGCTAATAATATGAGTTAGATTGATAATAATAAGAGTAACAACTATAGTAATTGTCCTTCTATCAATAATATAAGCATAATATGGCTAATAATATGAGTTAGATTGATAATAATAAGCGTAACAAGTATAGCAATTGTCCTTCTTTCGATAATATAAGCATAATGTGGCCAATAATATGAGTTAGATTGATAATAATAAGAGTAACAAGTATAGTAATTGTCGTTCTATCGATCATATAAGCATAATATGGCTAATAATATGAGTTAGATTGATAATAGTAAGAGTAATAAGTATAGTAATTGTCGTTCAATCGATCATATAAGCATAATGTGGCTAATAATATGAGTTAGATTGATAACAGTAAGAGTAACAAGTATAGCAATTGTCGTTCTATCGATAATATAAGCATAATATGGCTAATAATATGAGTTAGATTGATAATAGTAAGAGTAATAAGTATAGTAATTGTCGTTCTATCGATCATATCTGCATAATATGGAAATAATATGAGTTAGATTGATAATAATAAGAGTAACAAGTACAGCAATTGTCGTTCTATCGATAATATAAGCATAATATGGCTAATAATATGAGTTAGATTGATAATAGTAAGAGTAATAAGTATAGTAATTGTCGTTCTATCGATCATATAAGCATAATATGGCTAATAATATGATTTAGATTGATAATAATAAGAGTAACAAGTATAGTAATTGTCGTTCTATCGATAATATAAGCATAATATGGCTAATAATATGAGTTAGATTGATAATAGTAAGAGTAATAAGTATAGTAATTGTCGTTCTATCGATCATATCTGCATAATATGGAAATAATATGAGTTAGATTGATAATAATAAGAGTAACAAGTATAGCAATTGCCGTTCTATCGATAATATAAGCATAATATGGTTAATAATATGAGTTAGATTGATAATAATAAGAGTAATGAGTACAGTAATTGTCGTTCTATCGATCATATCCACATAATATGGCCAATAATATGAGTTAGATTGATAATAATAAGAGTAATAAGTATAGTAATTGTCGTTCTATCGATCATATAAGCATAATATGGCTAATAATATGAGTTAGATTGATAATAATAAGAGTAACAAGTATAGTAATTGTCTTTCTATCGATCATATAAGCATAATATGGCTAATAATATGAGTTAGATTGATAATAATAAGAGTAACAACTATAGTAATTGTCCTTCTTTCGATAATATAAGCGTAATATGGCTATTAATATGAGTTAGATTGATAATAGTAAGAGTAATACGTATAGTAATTGTCGTTCTATCGATCATATCTGCATAATATGGTGAATAATATGAGTTAGTTTGATAATAATAAGAGTAATGAGTATAGTAATTGTCGTCCTATCGATCATATCCACATAATATGGCCAATAATATGAGTTAGATTGATAATAATAAGAGTAACAAGTATAGAAATTGTCGTTCTATCGTACATATAAGCATAATATGGCTAATAATATGAGTTAGATTGATAATAATAAGAGTAACAAGTGTAGTAATTGTCGCTCTATCGATAATATAAGCATAATATGGCTAATAATATGAGTTGGATTGATAATAGTAAGAGCAATAGGTATAGTAATTGTCGTTCTATCGATCATATCTGCATAATATGGTTAATAATATGAGTTAGTTTGATAATAATAAGAGTAATGAGTATAGTAATTGTCGTCCTATCGATCATATCCACATAATATGGCCAATAATATGAGTTAGATTGATAATAATAAGAGTAATAAGTATAGTAATTGTCGTTCTATCGATCATATAAGCATAATATGGCTAATAATATGAGTTAGATTGATAATAATAAGAGTAAGAAGTATAGTAATTGTCTTTCTATCGATCATATAAGCATAATATGGCTAATAATATGAGTTAGATTGATAATAATAAGAGTAACCAGTATAGTAATTGTCGTTCTATCGATAATATAAGCACAATATGGCTAAAAATGTGAGTTAGATTGATAATAGTAAGAGTAATAAGTATAGTAATTGTCGTTCTATCGATCATATAAGCATAATATGGCTAATAATATGAGTTAGATTGATAATAGTAAGAGTAATAAGTATAGTAATTGTCGTTCAATCGATCATATAAGCATAATGTGGCTAATAATATGAGTTAGATTGATAACAGTAAGAGTAACAAGTATAGCAATTGTCGTTCTATCGATAATATAAGCATAATATGGCTAATAATATGAGTTAGATTGATAATAGTAAGAGTAATAAGTATAGTAATTGTCGTTCTATCGATCATATCTGCATAATATGGTTAATAATATGAGTTAGATTGATAATAATAAGAGTAATAAGTATAGTAATTGTCGTTCTATCGATCGTATAAGCATAATATGGCTAATAATATGAGTTAGATTGATAATAATAAGAGTAACAACTATAGTAATTGTCGTTCTATCGATAATATAAGCATAATATGGCTAATAATATGAGTTAGATTGATAATAGTAAGAGTAATAAGTATAGTAATTGTCGTTCTATCGATCATATCTGCATAATATGGTGAATAATATGAGTTAGTTTGATAATAATAAGAGTAATGAGTATAGTAATTGTCGTCCTATCGATCATATCCACATAATATGGCCAATAATATGAGTTAGATTGATAATAATAAGAGTAACAAGTATAGAAATTGTCGTTCTATCGATCATATAAGCATAATATGGCTAATAATATGAGTTAGATTGATAATAATAAGAGTAACAAGTGTAGTAATTGTCGCTCTATCGATAATATAAGCATAATATGGCTAATAATATGAGTTAGATTGATAATAGTAAGAGCAATAAGTATAGTAATTGTCGTTCTATCGATCATATCTGCATAATATGGTTAATAATATGAGTTAGTTTGATAATAATAAGAGTAATGAGTATAGTAATTGTCGTCCTATCGATCATATCCACATAATATGGCCAATAATATGAGTTAGATTGATAATAATAAGAGTAATAAGTATAGTAATTGTCGTTCTATCGATCATATAAGCATAATATGGCTAATAATATGAGTTAGATTGATAATAATAAGAGTAAGAAGTATAGTAATTGTCTTTCTATCGATCATATAAGCATAATATGGCTAATAATATGAGTTAGATTGATAATAATAAGAGTAACCAGTATAGTAATTGTCGTTCTATCGATAATATAAGCACAATATGGCTAATAATGTGAGTTAGATTGATAATAGTAAGAGTAATAAGTATAGTAATTGTCGTTCTATCGATCATATAAGCATAATATGGCTAATAATATGAGTTAGATTGATAATAGTAAGAGTAATAAGTATAGTAATTGTCGTTCAATCGATCATATAAGCATAATGTGGCTAATAATATGAGTTAGATTGATAACAGTAAGAGTAACAAGTATAGCAATTGTCGTTCTATCGATAATATAAGCATAATATGGCTAATAATATGAGTTAGATTGATAATAGTAAGCGTAATAAGTATAGTAATTGTCGTTCTATCGATCATATCTGCATAATATGGTTAATAATATGAGTTAGATTGATAATAATAAGAGTAATAAGTATAGTAATTGTCGTTCTATCGATCGTATAAGCATAATATGGCTAATAATATGAGTTAGATTGATAATAATAAGAGTTAGAAGTATAGTAATTGTCGTTCTATCGATCATATAAGCATAATATGGCTAATAATATGAGTTAGATTGATAATAATAAGAGTAACAAGTATAGTAATTGTCGTTCTATCGATAATATAAGCATAATATGGTTAATAATATGAGTTAGATTGATAATAATAAGAGTAATGAGTACAGTAATTGTCGTCCTATCGATCATATCCACTTAATATGGCCAATAATATGAGTTAGATTGATAATAATAAGAGTAACAACTATAGTAATTGTCCTTCTATCGATAATATAAGCATAATATGGCTAATAATATGAGTTAGATTGATAATAATAAGCGTAACAAGTATAGTAATTGTCGTTCTATCGATCATATAAGCATAATATGGCTAATAGTATGTGTTCGATTGATAATAGTAAGAGTAATAAGTATAGTAATTGTCGTTCAATCGATCATATCCACATAATATGGCCAATAATATGAGTTAGATTGATAATAATAAGAGTAATAAGTATAGTAATTGTCGTTCTATCGATCATATCTGCATAATATGGAAATAATATGAGTTAGATTGATAATAATAAGAGTAACAAGTATAGTAATTGTCTTTCTATCGATCATATAAGCATAATATGGCTAATAATATGAGTTAGATTGATAATAATAAGAGTAACAACTATAGTAATTGTCCTTCTATCGATAATATAAGCATAATATGGCTAATAATATGAGTTAGATTGATAATAATAAGCGTAACAAGTATAGTAATTGTCGTTCTATCGATCATATAAGCATAATATGGCTAATAATATGTGTTCGATTGATAATAGTAAGAGTAATAAGTATAGTAATTGTCGTTCAATCGATCATATCCACATAATATGGCCAATAATATGAGTTAGATTGATAATAATAAGAGTAATAAGTATAGTAATTGTCGTCCTATCGATCATATCCACATAATATGGCCAATAATATGAGTTAGATTGATAATAATAAGAGTAACAAGTATAGTAATTGTCTTTCTATCGATCATATAAGCATAATATGGCTAATAATATGAGTTAGATTGATAATAGTAAGAGTAATAAGTATAGTAATTGTCGTTCTATCGATAATATAAGCATAATATGGCCAATAATATGAGTTAGATTGATAATAATAAGAGTAATAAGTATAGTAATTGTCGTCCTATCGATCATATCCACATAATATGGCCAATAATATGAGTTAGATTGATAATAATAAGAGTAATAAGTATAGTAATTGTCGTCCTATCGATCATATCCACATAATATGGCCAATAATATGAGTTTGATTGATAATAATAAGAGTAACAAGTATAGTAATTGTCTTTCTATCGATCATATAAGCATAATATGGCTAATAATATGAGTTAGATTGATAATAATAAGAGTAACAACTATAGTAATTGTCCTTCTATCGATAATATAAGCATAATATGGCTAATAATATGAGTTAGATTGATAATAATAAGCGTAACAAGTATAGTAATTGTCGTTCTATCGATCATATAAGCATAACATGGCTAATAATATGTGTTCGATTGATAATAGTAAGAGTAATAAGTATAGTAATTGTCGTTCAATCGATCATATCCACATAATATGGCCAATAATATGAGTTAGATTGATAATAATAAGAGTAATAAGTATAGTAATTGTCGTCCTATCGATCATATCCACATAGTATGGCCAATAATATGAGTTAGATTGATAATAATAAGAGTAACAAGTATAGTAATTGTCTTTCTATCGATCATATAAGCATAATATGGCTAATAATATGAGTTAGATTGATAATAATAAGAGTAACAACTATAGTAATTGTCCTTCTATCAATAATATAAGCATAATATGGCTAATAATATGAGAATGATTGATACTAATAAGAGTAATAAGTATAGTAATTGTCGTCCTATCGATCATATCCACATAATATGGCCAATAATATGAGTTAGATTGATAACAATAAGAGTAACAAGTATAGTAATTGTCTTTCTATCGATCATATAAGCATAATATGGCTAATAATATGAGTTAGATTGATAATAATAAGAGTAACAGCTATAGTAATTGTCCTTCTATCAATAATATAAGCATAATATGGCTAATAATATGAGTTAGATTGATAATAATAAGCGTAACAAGTATTGTAATTGTCCTTCTTTCGATAATATAAGCATAATATGGCCAATAATATGAGTTAGATTGATAATAATAAGAGTAATAAGTATAGTAATTGTCGTTCTATCGATCATATAAGCATAATATGGCTAATGATATGAGTTAGATTGATAATAATAAGAGTAACAAGTATAGTAATTGTCGTTCCATCGATAATATAAGCATAATATGGCTAATAGTATGAGTTAGATTGATAATAGTAAGAGTAATAAGTATAGTAATTGTCGTTCTATCGATAATATAAGCATAATATGGCCAATAATATGAGTTAGATTGATAATAATAAGAGTAATAAGTATAGTAATTGTCGTCCTATCGATCATATCCACATAGTATGGCCAATAATATGAGTTAGATTGATAATAATAAGAGTAACAAGTATAGTAATTGTCTTTCTATCGATCATATAAGCATAATATGGCTAATAATATGAGTTAGATTGATAATAATAAGAGTAACAACTATAGTAATTGTACTTCTATCAATAATATAAGCATAATATGGCTAATAATATGAGATAGGTTGATAATAATAAGAGTAATAAGTATAGTAATTGTCGTCCTATCGATCATATCCACATAATATGGCCAATAATATGAGTTAGATTGAAAATAATAAGAGCAACAAGTATAGTAATTGTCTTTCTATCGATCATATAAGCATAATATGGCTAATAATATGAGTTAGATTGATAATAATAAGCGTAACAAGTATAGTAATTGTCCTTCTTTCGATAATATAAGCATAATATGGCCAATAATATGAGTTAGATTGATAATAATAAGAGTAATAAGTATAGTAATTGTCGTTCTATCGATCATATAAGCATAATATGGCTAATAATATGAGTTAGATTGATAATAATAAGAGTAACAGATATAGTAATTGTCGTTCTATCGATCATATAAGCATAATATGGCTAATAATATGAGTTAGATTGATAATAATAAGAGTAATAAGTATAGTAATTGTCGTTCTATCGATCATATAAGCATAATATGGCTAATAATATGAGTTAGATTGATAATAATAAGAGTAATAAGTATAGTAATTGTCGTTCTATCGATCATATAAGCATAATATGGCTAATAATATGAGTTAGATTGATAATAATAAGAGTAACAAGTATAGCAATTGCCGTTCTATCGATAATATAAGCATAATATGGCTAATAATATGAGTTAGATTGATAATAATAAGCGTAACAAGTATAGTAATTGTCGTTCTATCGATCATATAAGCATAATATGGCTAATAATATGTGTTCGATTGATAATAGTAAGAGTAATAAGTATAGTAATTGTCGTCCTATCGATCATATCCACATAGTATGGCCAATAATATGAGTTAGATTGATAATAATAAGAGTAACAAGTATAGTAATTGTCTTTCTATCGATCATATAAGCATAATATGGCTAATAATATGAGTTAGATTGATAATAATAAGAGTAACAGCTATAGTAATTGTCCTTCTATCAATAATATAAGCATAATATGGCTATTAATATGAGATAGATTGATAATAATAAGAGTAATAAGTATAGTAATTGTCGTCCTATCGATCATATCCACATAATATGGCCAATAATATGAGTTAGATTGATAATAATAAGAGTCAGAAGTATAGTAATTGTCTTTCTATCGATCATATAAGCATAGTATGGCTAATAATATGAGTTAGATTGATAATAATAAGAGTAACAACTATAGTAATTGTCCTTCTATCAATAATATAAGCATAATATGGCTAATAATATGAGTTAGATTGATAATAATAAGCGTAACAAGTATAGCAATTGTCCTTCTTTCGATAATATAAGCATAATGTGGCCAATAATATGAGTTAGATTGATAATAATAAGAGTAACAAGTATAGTAATTGTCGTTCTATCGATCATATAAGCATAATATGGCTAATAATATGAGTTAGATTGATAATAGTAAGAGTAATAAGTATAGTAATTGTCGTTCAATCGATCATATAAGCATAATGTGGCTAATAATATGAGTTAGATTGATAACAGTAAGAGTAACAAGTATAGCAATTGTCGTTCTATCGATAATATAAGCATAATATGGCTAATAATATGAGTTAGATTGATAATAGTAAGAGTAATAAGTATAGTAATTGTCGTTCTATCGATCATATCTGCATAATATGGAAATAATATGAGTTAGATTGATAATAATAAGAGTAACAAGTACAGCAATTGTCGTTCTATCGATAATATAAGCATAATATGGCTAATAATATGAGTTAGATTGATAATAGTAAGAGTAATAAGTATAGTAATTGTCGTTCTATCGATCATATAAGCATAATATGGCTAATAATATGATTTAGATTGATAATAATAAGAGTAACAAGTATAGTAATTGTCGTTCTATCGATAATATAAGCATAATATGGCTAATAATATGAGTTAGATTGATAATAGTAAGAGTAATAAGTATAGTAATTGTCGTTCTATCGATCATATCTGCATAATATGGAAATAATATGAGTTAGATTGATAATAATAAGAGTAACAAGTATAGCAATTGCCGTTCTATCGATAATATAAGCATAATATGGTTAATAATATGAGTTAGATTGATAATAATAAGAGTAATGAGTACAGTAATTGTCGTTCTATCGATCATATCCACATAATATGGCCAATAATATGAGTTAGATTGATAATAATAAGAGTAATAAGTATAGTAATTGTCGTTCTATCGATCATATAAGCATAATATGGCTAATAATATGAGTTAGATTGATAATAATAAGAGTAACAAGTATAGTAATTGTCTTTCTATCGATCATATAAGCATAATATGGCTAATAATATGAGTTAGATTGATAATAATAAGAGTAACAGCTATAGTAATTGTCCTTCTTTCGATAATATAAGCGTAATATGGCTATTAATATGAGTTAGATTGATAATAGTAAGAGTAATACGTATAGTAATTGTCGTTCTATCGATCATATCTGCATAATATGGTGAATAATATGAGTTAGTTTGATAATAATAAGAGTAATGAGTATAGTAATTGTCGTCCTATCGATCATATCCACATAATATGGCCAATAATATGAGTTAGATTGATAATAATAAGAGTAACAAGTATAGAAATTGTCGTTCTATCGTACATATAAGCATAATATGGCTAATAATATGAGTTAGATTGATAATAATAAGAGTAACAAGTGTAGTAATTGTCGCTCTATCGATAATATAAGCATAATATGGCTAATAATATGAGTTGGATTGATAATAGTAAGAGCAATAGGTATAGTAATTGTCGTTCTATCGATCATATCTGCATAATATGGTTAATAATATGAGTTAGTTTGATAATAATAAGAGTAATGAGTATAGTAATTGTCGTCCTATCGATCATATCCACATAATATGGCCAATAATATGAGTTAGATTGATAATAATAAGAGTAATAAGTATAGTAATTGTCGTTCTATCGATCATATAAGCATAATATGGCTAATAATATGAGTTAGATTGATAATAATAAGAGTAAGAAGTATAGTAATTGTCTTTCTATCGATCATATAAGCATAATATGGCTAATAATATGAGTTAGATTGATAATAATAAGAGTAACCAGTATAGTAATTGTCGTTCTATCGATAATATAAGCACAATATGGCTAAAAATGTGAGTTAGATTGATAATAGTAAGAGTAATAAGTATAGTAATTGTCGTTCTATCGATCATATAAGCATAATATGGCTAATAATATGAGTTAGATTGATAATAGTAAGAGTAATAAGTATAGTAATTGTCGTTCAATCGATCATATAAGCATAATGTGGCTAATAATATGAGTTAGATTGATAACAGTAAGAGTAACAAGTATAGCAATTGTCGTTCTATCGATAATATAAGCATAATATGGCTAATAATATGAGTTAGATTGATAATAGTAAGAGTAATAAGTATAGTAATTGTCGTCCTATCGATCATATCTGCATAATATGGTTAATAATATGAGTTAGATTGATAATAATAAGAGTAATAAGTATAGTAATTGTCGTTCTATCGATCGTATAAGCATAATATGGCTAATAATATGAGTTAGATTGATAATAATAAGAGTAACAACTATAGTAATTGTCGTTCTATCGATAATATAAGCATAATATGGCTAATAATATGAGTTAGATTGATAATAGTAAGAGTAATAAGTATAGTAATTGTCGTTCTATCGATCATATCTGCATAATATGGTGAATAATATGAGTTAGTTTGATAATAATAAGAGTAATGAGTATAGTAATTGTCGTCCTATCGATCATATCCACATAATATGGCCAATAATATGAGTTAGATTGATAATAATAAGAGTAACAAGTATAGAAATTGTCGTTCTATCGATCATATAAGCATAATATGGCTAATAATATGAGTTAGATTGATAATAATAAGAGTAACAAGTGTAGTAATTGTCGCTCTATCGATAATATAAGCATAATATGGCTAATAATATGAGTTAGATTGATAATAGTAAGAGCAATAAGTATAGTAATTGTCGTTCTATCGATCATATCTGCATAATATGGTTAATAATATGAGTTAGTTTGATAATAATAAGAGTAATGAGTATAGTAATTGTCGTCCTATCGATCATATCCACATAATATGGCCAATAATATGAGTTAGATTGATAATAATAAGAGTAATAAGTATAGTAATTGTCGTTCTATCGATCATATAAGCATAATATGGCTAATAATATGAGTTAGATTGATAATAATAAGAGTAAGAAGTATAGTAATTGTCTTTCTATCGATCATATAAGCATAATATGGCTAATAATATGAGTTAGATTGATAATAATAAGAGTAACCAGTATAGTAATTGTCGTTCTATCGATAATATAAGCACAATATGGCTAATAATGTGAGTTAGATTGATAATAGTAAGAGTAATAAGTATAGTAATTGTCGTTCTATCGATCATATAAGCATAATATGGCTAATAATATGAGTTAGATTGATAATAGTAAGAGTAATAAGTATAGTAATTGTCGTTCAATCGATCATATAAGCATAATGTGGCTAATAATATGAGTTAGATTGATAACAGTAAGAGTAACAAGTATAGCAATTGTCGTTCTATCGATAATATAAGCATAATATGGCTAATAATATGAGTTAGATTGATAATAGTAAGCGTAATAAGTATAGTAATTGTCGTTCTATCGATCATATCTGCATAATATGGTTAATAATATGAGTTAGATTGATAATAATAAGAGTAATAAGTATAGTAATTGTCGTTCTATCGATCGTATAAGCATAATATGGCTAATAATATGAGTTAGATTGATAATAATAAGAGTTAGAAGTATAGTAATTGTCGTTCTATCGATCATATAAGCATAATATGGCTAATAATATGAGTTAGATTGATAATAATAAGAGTAACAAGTATAGTAATTGTCGTTCTATCGATAATATAAGCATAATATGGTTAATAATATGAGTTAGATTGATAATAATAAGAGTAATGAGTACAGTAATTGTCGTCCTATCGATCATATCCACTTAATATGGCCAATAATATGAGTTAGATTGATAATAATAAGAGTAACAACTATAGTAATTGTCCTTCTATCGATAATATAAGCATAATATGGCTAATAATATGAGTTAGATTGATAATAATAAGCGTAACAAGTATAGTAATTGTCGTTCTATCGATCATATAAGCATAATATGGCTAATAGTATGTGTTCGATTGATAATAGTAAGAGTAATAAGTATAGTAATTGTCGTTCAATCGATCATATCCACATAATATGGCCAATAATATGAGTTAGATTGATAATAATAAGAGTAATAAGTATAGTAATTGTCGTTCTATCGATCATATCTGCATAATATGGAAATAATATGAGTTAGATTGATAATAATAAGAGTAACAAGTATAGTAATTGTCTTTCTATCGATCATATAAGCATAATATGGCTAATAATATGAGTTAGATTGATAATAATAAGAGTAACAACTATAGTAATTGTCCTTCTATCGATAATATAAGCATAATATGGCTAATAATATGAGTTAGATTGATAATAATAAGCGTAACAAGTATAGTAATTGTCGTTCTATCGATCATATAAGCATAATATGGCTAATAATATGTGTTCGATTGATAATAGTAAGAGTAATAAGTATAGTAATTGTCGTTCAATCGATCATATCCACATAATATGGCCAATAATATGAGTTAGATTGATAATAATAAGAGTAATAAGTATAGTAATTGTCGTCCTATCGATCATATCCACATAATATGGCCAATAATATGAGTTAGATTGATAATAATAAGAGTAACAAGTATAGTAATTGTCTTTCTATCGATCATATAAGCATAATATGGCTAATAATATGAGTTAGATTGATAATAGTAAGAGTAATAAGTATAGTAATTGTCGTTCTATCGATAATATAAGCATAATATGGCCAATAATATGAGTTAGATTGATAATAATAAGAGTAATAAGTATAGTAATTGTCGTCCTATCGATCATATCCACATAATATGGCCAATAATATGAGTTAGATTGATAATAATAAGAGTAATAAGTATAGTAATTGTCGTCCTATCGATCATATCCACATAATATGGCCAATAATATGAGTTTGATTGATAATAATAAGAGTAACAAGTATAGTAATTGTCTTTCTATCGATCATATAAGCATAATATGGCTAATAATATGAGTTAGATTGATAATAATAAGAGTAACAACTATAGTAATTGTCCTTCTATCGATAATATAAGCATAATATGGCTAATAATATGAGTTAGATTGATAATAATAAGCGTAACAAGTATAGTAATTGTCGTTCTATCGATCATATAAGCATAACATGGCTAATAATATGTGTTCGATTGATAATAGTAAGAGTAATAAGTATAGTAATTGTCGTTCAATCGATCATATCCACATAATATGGCCAATAATATGAGTTAGATTGATAATAATAAGAGTAATAAGTATAGTAATTGTCGTCCTATCGATCATATCCACATAGTATGGCCAATAATATGAGTTAGATTGATAATAATAAGAGTAACAAGTATAGTAATTGTCTTTCTATCGATCATATAAGCATAATATGGCTAATAATATGAGTTAGATTGATAATAATAAGAGTAACAACTATAGTAATTGTCCTTCTATCAATAATATAAGCATAATATGGCTAATAATATGAGAATGATTGATACTAATAAGAGTAATAAGTATAGTAATTGTCGTCCTATCGATCATATCCACATAATATGGCCAATAATATGAGTTAGATTGATAACAATAAGAGTAACAAGTATAGTAATTGTCTTTCTATCGATCATATAAGCATAATATGGCTAATAATATGAGTTAGATTGATAATAATAAGAGTAACAGCTATAGTAATTGTCCTTCTATCAATAATATAAGCATAATATGGCTAATAATATGAGTTAGATTGATAATAATAAGCGTAACAAGTATTGTAATTGTCCTTCTTTCGATAATATAAGCATAATATGGCCAATAATATGAGTTAGATTGATAATAATAAGAGTAATAAGTATAGTAATTGTCGTTCTATCGATCATATAAGCATAATATGGCTAATGATATGAGTTAGATTGATAATAATAAGAGTAACAAGTATAGTAATTGTCGTTCCATCGATAATATAAGCATAATATGGCTAATAGTATGAGTTAGATTGATAATAGTAAGAGTAATAAGTATAGTAATTGTCGTTCTATCGATAATATAAGCATAATATGGCCAATAATATGAGTTAGATTGATAATAATAAGAGTAATAAGTATAGTAATTGTCGTCCTATCGATCATATCCACATAGTATGGCCAATAATATGAGTTAGATTGATAATAATAAGAGTAACAAGTATAGTAATTGTCTTTCTATCGATCATATAAGCATAATATGGCTAATAATATGAGTTAGATTGATAATAATAAGAGTAACAACTATAGTAATTGTACTTCTATCAATAATATAAGCATAATATGGCTAATAATATGAGATAGGTTGATAATAATAAGAGTAATAAGTATAGTAATTGTCGTCCTATCGATCATATCCACATAATATGGCCAATAATATGAGTTAGATTGAAAATAATAAGAGCAACAAGTATAGTAATTGTCTTTCTATCGATCATATAAGCATAATATGGCTAATAATATGAGTTAGATTGATAATAATAAGCGTAACAAGTATAGTAATTGTCCTTCTTTCGATAATATAAGCATAATATGGCCAATAATATGAGTTAGATTGATAATAATAAGAGTAATAAGTATAGTAATTGTCGTTCTATCGATCATATAAGCATAATATGGCTAATAATATGAGTTAGATTGATAATAATAAGAGTAACAGATATAGTAATTGTCGTTCTATCGATCATATAAGCATAATATGGCTAATAATATGAGTTAGATTGATAATAATAAGAGTAATAAGTATAGTAATTGTCGTTCTATCGATCATATAAGCATAATATGGCTAATAATATGAGTTAGATTGATAATAATAAGAGTAATAAGTATAGTAATTGTCGTTCTATCGATCATATAAGCATAATATGGCTAATAATATGAGTTAGATTGATAATAATAAGAGTAACAAGTATAGCAATTGCCGTTCTATCGATAATATAAGCATAATATGGCTAATAATATGAGTTAGATTGATAATAATAAGCGTAACAAGTATAGTAATTGTCGTTCTATCGATCATATAAGCATAATATGGCTAATAATATGTGTTCGATTGATAATAGTAAGAGTAATAAGTATAGTAATTGTCGTCCTATCGATCATATCCACATAGTATGGCCAATAATATGAGTTAGATTGATAATAATAAGAGTAACAAGTATAGTAATTGTCTTTCTATCGATCATATAAGCATAATATGGCTAATAATATGAGTTAGATTGATAATAGTAAGAGTAATAAGTATAGTAATTGTCGTTCTATCGATAATATAAGCATAATATGGCCAATAATATGAGTTAGATTGATAATAATAAGAGTAATAAGTATAGTAATTGTCGTCCTATCGATCATATCCACATAATATGGCCAATAATATGAGTTAGATTGATAATAATAAGAGTAATAAGTATAGTAATTGTCGTCCTATCGATCATATCCACATAATATGGCCAATAATATGAGTTTGATTGATAATAATAAGAGTAACAAGTATAGTAATTGTCTTTCTATCGATCATATAAGCATAATATGGCTAATAATATGAGTTAGATTGATAATAATAAGAGTAACAACTATAGTAATTGTCCTTCTATCGATAATATAAGCATAATATGGCTAATAATATGAGTTAGATTGATAATAATAAGCGTAACAAGTATAGTAATTGTCGTTCTATCGATCATATAAGCATAACATGGCTAATAATATGTGTTCGATTGATAATAGTAAGAGTAATAAGTATAGTAATTGTCGTTCAATCGATCATATCCACATAATATGGCCAATAATATGAGTTAGATTGATAATAATAAGAGTAATAAGTATAGTAATTGTCGTCCTATCGATCATATCCACATAGTATGGCCAATAATATGAGTTAGATTGATAATAATAAGAGTAACAAGTATAGTAATTGTCTTTCTATCGATCATATAAGCATAATATGGCTAATAATATGAGTTAGATTGATAATAATAAGAGTAACAACTATAGTAATTGTCCTTCTATCAATAATATAAGCATAATATGGCCAATAATATGAGTTAGATTGATAATAATAAGAGTAATAAGTATAGTAATTGTCGTCCTATCGATCATATCCACATAGTATGGCCAATAATATGAGTTAGATTGATAATAATAAGAGTAACAAGTATAGTAATTGTCTTTCTATCGATCATATAAGCATAATATGGCTAATAATATGAGTTAGATTGATAATAATAAGAGTAACAACTATAGTAATTGTACTTCTATCAATAATATAAGCATAATATGGCTAATAATATGAGATAGGTTGATAATAATAAGAGTAATAAGTATAGTAATTGTCGTCCTATCGATCATATCCACATAATATGGCCAATAATATGAGTTAGATTGAAAACAATAAGAGCAACAAGTATAGTAATTGTCTTTCTATCGATCATATAAGCATAATATGGCTAATAATATGAGTTAGATTGATAATAATAAGCGTAACAAGTATTGTAATTGTCCTTCTTTCGATAATATAAGCATAATATGGCCAATAATATGAGTTAGATTGATAATAATAAGAGTAATAAGTATAGTAATTGTCGTTCTATCGATCATATAAGCATAATATGGCTAATAATATGAGTTAGATTGATAATAATAAGAGTAACAGGTATAGTAATTGTCGTTCTATCGATCATATAAGCATAATATGGCTAATAATATGAGTTAGATTGATAATAATAAGAGTAATAAGTATAGTAATTGTCGTTCTATCGATCATATAAGCATAATATGGCTAATAATATGAGTTAGATTGATAATAATAAGAGTAATAAGTATAGTAATTGTCGTTCTATCGATCATATAAGCATAATATGGCTAATAATATGAGTTAGATTGATAATAATAAGAGTAACAAGTATAGCAATTGCCGTTCTATCGATAATATAAGCATAATATGGCTAATAATATGAGTTAGATTGATAATAATAAGCGTAACAAGTATAGTAATTGTCGTTCTATCGATCATATAAGCATAATATGGCTAATAATATGTGTTCGATTGATAATAGTAAGAGTAATAAGTATAGTAATTGTCGTCCTATCGATCATATCCACATAGTATGGCCAATAATATGAGTTAGATTGATAATAATAAGAGTAACAAGTATAGTAATTGTCTTTCTATCGATCATATAAGCATAATATGGCTAATAATATGAGTTAGATTGATAATAATAAGAGTAACAACTATAGTAATTGTCCTTCTATCAATAATATAAGCATAATATGGCTAATAATATGAGATAGGTTGATAATAATAAGAGTAATAAGTATAGTAATTGTCGTCCTATCGATCATATCCACATAATATGGCCAATAATATGAGTTAGATTGAAAATAATAAGAGTAACAAGTATAGTAATTGTCTTTCTATCGATCATATAAGCATAATATGGCTAATAATATGAGTTAGATTGATAATAATAAGCGTAACAAGTATAGTAATTGTCCTTCTTTCGATAATATAAGCATAATATGGCCAATAATATGAGTTAGATTGATAATAATAAGAGTAATAAGTATAGTAATTGTCGTTCTATCGATCATATAAGCATAATATGGCTAATAATATGAGTTAGATTGATAATAATAAGAGTAACAAGTATAGTAATTGTCGTTCTATCGATAATATAAGCATAATATGGCTAATAATATGAGTTAGATTGATAATAGTAAGAGTAATAAGTATAGTAATTGTCGTTCTATCGATCATAGCTGCATAATATGGAAATAATATGAGTTAGATTGATAATAATAAGAGTAACAAGTATAGTAATTGTCGTTCAATCGATCATATAAGCATAATATGGCTAATAATATGAGTTACATTGATAATAATAAGAGTAACAAGTATAGCAATTGCCGTTCTATCGATAATATAAGCATAATATGGCTAATAATATGAGTTAGATTGATAATAATAAGCGTAACAAGTATAGTAATTGTCGTTCTATCGATCATATAAGCATAATATGGCTAATAATATGTGTTCGATTGATAATAGTAAGAGTAATAAGTATAGTAATTGTCGTCCTATCGATCATATCCACATAGTATGGCCAATAATATGAGTTAGATTGATAATAATAAGAGTAACAAGTATAGTAATTGTCTTTCTATCGATCATATAAGCATAATATGGCTAATAATATGAGTTAGATTGATAATAATAAGAGTAACAACTATAGTAATTGTCCTTCTATCAATAATATAAGCATAATATGGCTAATAATATGAGATAGGTTGATAATAATAAGAGTAATAAGTATAGTAATTGTCGTCCTATCGATCATATCCACATAATATGGCCAATAATATGAGTTAGATTGAAAATAATAAGAGTAACAAGTATAGTAATTGTCTTTCTATCGATCATATAAGCATAATATGGCTAATAATATGAGTTAGATTGATAATGATAAGCGTAACAAGTATAGTAATTGTCCTTCTTTCGATAATATAAGCATAATATGGCTAATAATATGAGTTAGATTGATAATAGTAAGAGTAATAAGTATAGTAATTGTCGTTCTATCGATAATATAAGCATAATATGGCCAATAATATGAGTTAGATTGATAATAATAAGAGTAATAAGTATAGTAATTGTCGTCCTATCGATCATATCCACATAATATGGCCAATAATATGAGTTAGATTGATAATAATAAGAGTAACAAGTATAGTAATTGTCTTTCCATCGATCATATTAGCATAATATGGCTAATAATATGAGTTAGATTGATAATAATAAGAGTAACAACTATAGTAATTGTCCTTCTATCAATAATATAAGCATAATATGGCTAATAATATGAGTTAGATTGATAATAATAAGCGTAACAAGTATAGTAATTGTCCTTCTTTCGATAATATAAGCATAATATGGCCAATAATATGAGTTAGATTGATAATAATAAGAGTAATAAGTATAGTAATTGTCGTTCTATCGATCATATAAGCATAATATGGCTAATAATATGAGTTAGATTGATAATAATAAGAGTAACAAGTATAGTAATTGTCGTTCCATCGATAATATAAGCATAATATGGCTAATAATATGAGTTAGATTGATAATAGTAAGAGTAATAAGTATAGTAATTGTCGTTCTATCGATAATACAAGCATAATATGGCCAATAGTATGAGATAGATTGATAATAATAAGAGTAATAAGTATAGTAATTGTCGTCCTATCGATCATATCCACATAATATGGCCAATAATATGAGTTAGATTGATAATAATAAGAGTAACAAGTATAGTAATTGTCTTTCTATGGATCATATAAGCATAATATGGCTAATAATATGAGTTAGATTGATAATAATAAGAGTAACAACTATAGTAATTGTCCTTCTATCAATAATATAAGCATAATATGGCTAATAATATGAGATAGATTGATAATAATAAGAGTAATAAGTATAGTAATTGTCGTCCTATCGATCATATCCACATAATATGGCCAATAATATGAGTTAGATTGAAAATAATAGGAGTAACAAGTATAGTAATTGTCTTTCTATCGATCATATAAGCATAATATGGCTAATAATATGAGTTAGATTGATAATAATAAGAGTAACAACTATAGTAATTGTCCTTCTATCAATAATATAAGCATAATATGGCTAATAATATGAGATAGATTGATAATAATAAGAGTAATAAGTATAGTAATTGTCGTCCTATCGATCATATCCACATAATATGGCCAATAATATGAGTTAGATTGATAATAATAAGAGTAACAAGTATAGTAATTGTCTTTCTATGGATCATATAAGCATAATATGGCTAATAATATGAGTTAGATTGATAATAATAAGAGTAACAACTATAGTAATTGTCCTTCTATCAATAATATAAGCATAATATGGCTAATAATATGAGTTAGATTGATAATAATAAGCGTAACATGTATAGTAATTGTCCTTCTTTCGATAATATAAGCATAATATGGCCAATAATATGAGTTAGATTGGTAATAATAAGAGTAATAAGTATAGTAATTGTCGTTCTATCGATCATATAAGCATAATATGGCTAATAATATGAGTTAGATTGATAATAATAAGAGTAACAGGTATAGTAATTGTCGTTCTATCGATAATATAAGCATAATATGGCTAATAATATGAGTTAGATTGATAATAGTAAGAGTAATAAGTATAGTAATTGTCGTTCTATCGATAATATAAGCATAATATGGCCAATAGTATGAGTTAGATTGATAATAATAAGAGTAATAAGTATAGTAATTGTCGTCCTATCGATCATATCCACATAATATGGCCAATAATATGAGTTAGATTGATAATAATAAGAGTAACAAGTATAGTAATTGTCTTTCTATCGATCGTGTAAGCATAATATGGCTAATAATATGAGTTAGATTGATAATAATAAGAGTAACAACTATAGTAATTGTCCTTCTATCAATAATATAAGCATAATATGGCTAATAATATGAGATAGATTGATAATAATAAGAGTAATAAGTATAGTAATTGTCGTCCTATCGATCATATCCACATAATATGGCCAATAATATGAGTTAGATTGAAAATAATAAGAGTAACAAGTATAGTAATTGTCTTTCTATCGATCATATAAGCATAATATGGCTAATAATATGAGTTAGATTGATAATAATAAGAGTAACAACTATAGTAATTGTCCTTCTATCAATAATATAAGCATAATATGGCTAATAATATGAGTTAGATTGATAATAATAAGCGTAACAAGTATAGTAATTGTCCTTCTTTCGATAATATAAGCATAATATGGCCAATAATATGAGTTAGATTGATAATAATAAGAGTAATAAGTATAGTAATTGTCGTTCTATCGATCATATAAGCATAATATGGCTAATAATATGAGTTAGATTGATAATAATAAGAGTAACAGGTATAGTAATTGTCGTTCTATCGATCATATCTGCATAATATGGTTAATAATATGAGGTAGATTGATAATAATAAGAGTAATAAGTATAGTAATTGTCGTTCTATCGATCATATAAGCATAATATGGCTAATAATATGTGTTCGATTGATAATAGTAAGAGTAATAAGTATAGTAATTGTCGTTCAATCGATCATATCCACATAATATGGCCAATAATATGAGTTAGATTGATAGTAATAAGAGTAATAAGTATAGTAATTGTCGTCCTATCGATCATATCCACATAATATGGCCAATAATATGAGTTAGATTGATAATAATAAGAGTAACAAGTATAGTAATTGTCTTTCTATCGATCATATAAGCATAATATGGCTAATAATATGAGTTAGATTGATAATAATAAGAGTAACAACTATAGTAATTGTCCTTCTATCAATAATATAAGCATAATATGGCTAATAATATGAGTTAGATTGATAATAATAAGAGTAACAACTATAGTAATTGTCCTTCTATCAATAATATAAGCATAATATGGCTAATAATATGAGAAAGATTGATAATAATAAGAGTAATAAGTATAGTAATTGTCGTCCTATCGATCATATCCACATAATATGGCCAATAATATGAGTTAGATTGATAATAATAAGAGTAACAAGTATAGTAATTGTCTTTCTATCGATCATATAAGCATAATATGGCTAATAATATATGTTAGATTGATAATAAAAAGAGTAACAACTATAGTAATTGTCCTTCTATCAATTATATAAGCATAATATGGCTAATAATATGAGTTAGATTGATAATAATAAGCGTAACAAGTATAGTAATTGTCCTTCTTTCGATAATATAAGCATAATATGGCCAATAATATGAGTTAGATTGATAATAATAAGAGTAATTAGTATAGTAATTGTCGTTCTATCGATCATATAAGCATAATATGGCTAATAATATGAGTTAGATTGATAATAATAAGAGTAACAAGTATAGTAATTGTCGTTCCATCGATAATATAAGCATAATATGGCTAATAATATGAGTTAGATTGATAATAGTAAGAGTAATAAGTATAGTAATTGTCGTTCTATCGATAATATAAGCATAATATGGCCAATAATATGAGTTAGATTGATAATAATAAGAGTAATAAGTATAGTAATTGTCGTCCTATCGATCATATCCACATAATATGGCCAATAATATGAGTTAGATTGATAATAATAAGAGTAACAAGTATAGTAATTGTCTTTCCATCGATCATATAAGCATAATATGGCTAATAATATGAGTTAGATTGATAATAATAAGAGTAACAACTATAGTAATTGTCCTTCTATCAATAATATAAGCATAATATGGCTAATAATATGAGTTAGATTGATAATAATAAGCGTAACAAGTATAGTAATTGTCCTTCTTTCGATAATATAAGCATAATATGGCCAATAATATGAGTTAGATTGATAATAATAAGAGTAATAAGTATAGTAATTGTCGTTCTATCGATCATATAAGCATAATATGGCTAATAATATGAGTTAGATTGATAATAATAAGAGTAACAGGTATAGTAATTGTCGTTCTATCGATCATATCTGCATAATATGGTTAATAATATGAGTTAGATTGATAATAATAAGAGTAATAAGTATAGTAATTGTCGTTCTATCGATCATATAAGCATAATATGGCTAATAATATGTGTTCGATTGATAATAGTAAGAGTAATAAGTATAGTAATTGTCGTTCAATCGATCATATCCACATAATATGGCCAATAATATGAGTTAGATTGATAGTAATAAGAGTAATAAGTATAGTAATTGTCGTCCTATCGATCATATCCACATAATATGGCCAATAATATGAGTTAGATTGATAATAATAAGAGTAACAAGTATAGTAATTGTCTTTCTATCGATCATATAAGCATAATATGGCTAATAATATGAGTTAGATTGATAATAATAAGAGTAACAACTATAGTAATTGTCCTTCTATCAATAATATAAGCATAATATGGCTAATAATATGAGTTAGATTGATAATAATAAGAGTAACAACTATAGTAATTGTCCTTCTATCAATAATATAAGCATAATATGGCTAATAATATGAGAAAGATTGATAATAATAAGAGTAATAAGTATAGTAATTGTCGTCCTATCGATCATATCCACATAATATGGCCAATAATATGAGTTAGATTGATAATAATAAGAGTAACAAGTATAGTAATTGTCTTTCTATCGATCATATAAGCATAATATGGCTAATAATATATGTTAGATTGATAATAAAAATAGTAACAACTATAGTAATTGTCCTTCTATCAATTATATAAGCATAATATGGCTAATAATATGAGTTAGATTGATAATAATAAGCGTAACAAGTATAGTAATTGTCCTTCTTTCGATAATATAAGCATAATATGGCCAATAATATGAGTTAGATTGATAATAATAAGAGTAATAAGTATAGTAATTGTCGTTCTATCGATCATATAAGCATAATATGGCTAATAATATGAGTTAGATTGATAATAATAAGAGTAACAAGTATAGTAATTGTCGTTCCATCGATAATATAAGCATAATATGGCTAATAATATGAGTTAGATTGATAATAGTAAGAGTAATAAGTATAGTAATTGTCGTTCTATCGATAATATAAGCATAATATGGCCAATAATATGAGTTAGATTGATAATAATAAGAGTAATAAGTATAGTAATTGTCGTCCTACCGATCATATCCACATAATATGGCCAATAATATGAGTTAGATTGATAATAATAAGAGTAACAAGTATAGTAATTGTCTTTCCATCGATCATATAAGCATAATATGGCTAATAATATGAGTTAGATTGATAATAATAAGAGTAACAACTATAGTAATTGTCCTTCTATCAATAATATAAGCATAATATGGCTAATAATATGAGATAGATTGATAATAATAAGAGTAATAAGTATAGTAATTGTCGTCCTATCGATCATATCCACATAATATGGCCAATAATATGAGTTAGATTGAAAATAATAAGAGTAACAAGTATAGTAATTGTCTTTCTATCGATCATATAAGCATAATATGGCTAATAATATGAGTTAGATTGATAATAATAAGAGTAACAACTATAGTAATTGTCCTTCTATCAATAATATAAGCATAATATGGCTAATAATATGAGTTAGATTGATAATAATAAGCGTAACAAGTATAGTAATTCTCCTTCTTTCGATAATATAAGCATAATATGGCCAATAATATGAGTTAGATTGATAATAATAAGAGTAATAAGTATAGTAATTGTCGTTCTATCGATCATATCTGCATAATATGGAAATAATATGAGTTAGATTGATAATAATAAGAGTAATAAGTATAGTAATTGTCGTACTATCGATCATATAAGCATAATATGGCTAATAATATGAGTTAGATTGATAATAGTAAGAGCAATAAGTATAGTAATTGTCGTTCAATCGATCATATAAGCATAATGTGGCTAATAATATGAGTTAGATTGATAATAATAAGAGTAACAACTATAGTTATTGTCCTTCTATCAATAATATAAGCATAATATGGCTAATAATATGAGTTAGATTGATAATAATAAGAGTAACAAGTATAGTAATTGTCGTTCAATCGATCATATAAGCATAATATGGCTAATAATATGAGTTAGATTGATAATAATAAGAGTAATAAGTATAGTATTTGTCGTTCTATCGATCATATAAGCATAATATGGCTAATAATATGAGTTAGATTGATAATAATAAGAGTAACAAGTATAGCAATTGCCGTTCTATCGATAATATAAGCATAGTATGGTTAATAATATGAGTTAGATTGATAATAATAAGAGTAATGAGTATAGTAATTGTCGTCCTATCGATCATATCCACATAATATGGCCAATAATATGAGTTAGATTGAAAATAATAAGAGTAACAAGTATAGTAATTGTCTTTCTATCGATCATATAAGCATAATATGGCTAATAATATGAGTTAGATTGATAATAATAAGAGTAACAACTATAGTAATTGTCCTTCTATCAATAATATAAGCATAATATGGCTAATAATATGAGTTAGATTGATAATAATAAGCGTAACAAGTATAGTAATTCTCCTTCTTTCGATAATATAAGCATAATATGGCCAATAATATGAGTTAGATTGATAATAATAAGAGTAATAAGTATAGTAATTGTCGTTCTATCGATCATATCTGCATAATATGGAAATAATATGAGTTAGATTGATAATAATAAGAGTAATAAGTATAGTAATTGTCGTACTATCGATCATATAAGCATAATATGGCTAATAATATGAGTTAGATTGATAATAGTAAGAGCAATAAGTATAGTAATTGTCGTTCAATCGATCATATAAGCATAATGTGGCTAATAATATGAGTTAGATTGATAATAATAAGAGTAACAACTATAGTAATTGTCCTTCTATCAATAATATAAGCATAATATGGCTAATAATATGAGTTAGATTGATAATAATAAGAGTAACAAGTATAGTAATTGTCGTTCAATCGATCATATAAGCATAATATGGCTAATAATATGAGTTAGATTGATAATAATAAGAGTAATAAGTATAGTATTTGTCGTTCTATCGATCATATAAGCATAATATGGCTAATAATATGAGTTAGATTGATAATAATAAGAGTAACAAGTATAGCAATTGCCGTTCTATCGATAATATAAGCATAGTATGGTTAATAATATGAGTTAGATTGATAATAATAAGAGTAATGAGTATAGTAATTGTCGTCCTATCGATCATATCCACATAATATGGCCAATAATATGAGTTAGATTGATAACAATAAGAGTAATAAGTATAGTAATTGTCGTTCAATCGATCATATCCACATAATATGGCCAATAATATGAGTTAGATTGATAATAATAAGAGTAATAAGTATAGTAATTGTCGTCCTATCGATCATGTCCACATAATATGGCCAATAATATGAGTTAGATTGATAATAATAAGAGTAATAAGTATAGTAATTGTCGTCCTATCGATCATATCCACATAATATGGCCAATAATATGAGTTCGATTGATAATAATAAGAGTAACAAGTATAGTAATTGTCTTTCTATCGATCATATAAGCATAATATGGCTAATAATATGAGTTAGATTGATAATAATAAGAGTAACAATTATAGTAATTGTCCTTCTATCGATAATATAAGCATAATATGGCTAATAATATGAGTTAGATTGATAATAATAAGCGTAACAAGTATAGTAATTGTCGTTCTATCGATCATATAAGCATAATATGGCTAATAATATGTGTTCGATTGATAATAGTAAGAGTAATAAGTATAGTAATTGTCGTTCAATCGATCATATCCACATAATATGGCCAATAATATGAGTTAGATTGATAATAATAAGAGTAATAAGTATAGTAATTGTCGTCCTATCGATCATATCCACATAATATGGCCAATAATATGAGTTAGATTGATAATAATAAGAGTAACAAGTATAGTAATTGTCTTTCTATCGATCATATAAGCATAATATGGCTAATAATATGAGAAATATTGATAATAATAAGAGTAACAAGTATAGCAATTGTCTTTCTATCGATCATATAAGCATAATATGGCTAATAATATGAGTTAGATTGATAATAATAAGAGTAACAACTATAGTAATTGTCCTTCTATCAATAATATAAGCATAATATGGCTAATAATATGAGTTAGATTGATAATAATAAGCGTAACAAGTATAGTAATTGTCGTTCTATCGATCATATAAGCATAATATGGCTAATAATGTGTGTTCGATTGATAATAGTAAGAGTAATAAGTATAGTAATTGTCGTTCAATCGATCATATCCACATAATATGGCCAATAATATGAGTTAGATTGATAATAATAAGAGTAATAAGTATAGTAATTGTCGTCCTATCGATCATATCCACATAATATGGCCAATAATATGAGTTAGATTGATAATAATAAGAGGAACAGCTACAGTAATTGTCCTTCTATCAATAATATAAGCATAATATGGCTAATATATTGAGAAAGATTGATAATAATAAGAGTAATAAGTATAGTAATTGTCGTCCTATCGATCATATCCACATAATATGGCCAATAATATGAGTTAGATTGATAATAATAAGAGTAACAAGTATAGTAATTGTCTTTCTATCGATCATATAAGCATAATAAGGCTAATAATATGAGTTAGATTGATAATAATAAGAGTAACAACTATAGTAATTGTCCTTCTATCAATAATATAAGCATAATATGGCTAATAATATGAGTTAGATTGATAATAATAAGCGTAACAAGTATAGTAATTGTCCTTCTTTCGATAATATAAGCATAATAAGGCCAATAATATGAGTTAGATTGATAATAATAAGAGTAATAAGTATAGTAATTGTCGTTCTATCGATCATATAAGCATAATATGGCTAATAATATGAGTTAGATTGATAATAATAAGAGTAACAAGTATAGTAATTGTCGTTCCATCGATAATATAAGCATAATATGGCTAATAATATGAGTTAGATTGATAATAGTAAGAGTAATAAGTATAGTAATTGTCGTTCTATCGATAATACAAGCATAATATGGCCAATAGTATGAGTTAGATTGATAATAATAAGAGTAATAAGTATAGTAATTGTCGTCCTATCGATCATATCCACATAATATGGCCAATAATATGAGTTAGATTGATAATAATAAGAGTAACAAGTATAGTAATTGTCTTTCTATCGATCATATAAGCATAATATGGCTAATAATATGAGTTAGATTGATAATAATAAGAGTAACAACTATAGTAATTGTCCTTCTATCAATAATATAAGCATAATATGGCTAATAATATGAGATAGATTGATAATAATAAGAGTAATAAGTATAGTAATTGTCGTCCTATCGATCATATCCACATAATATGGCCAATAATATGAGTTAGATTGAAAATAATAAGAGTAACAAGTATAGTAATTGTCTTTCTATCGATCATATAAGCATAATATGGCTAATAATATGAGTTAGATTGATAATAATAAGAGTAACAGGTATAGTAATTGTCGTTCTATCGATAATATAAGCATAATATGGCTAATAATATGAGTTAGATTGATAATAATAAGCGTAACAAGTATAGTAATTGTCCTTCTTTCGATAATATAAGCATAATATGGCCAATAATATGAGTTAGATTGATAATAATAAGAGTAATAAGTATAGTAATTGTCGTTCTATCGATCATATAAGCATAATATGGCTAATAATATGAGTTAGATTGTTATAATAAGAGTAACAGGTATAGTAATTGTCGTTCTATCGATCATATCTGCATAATATGGTTAATAATATGAGTTAGATTGATAATAATAAGAGTAATAAGTATAGTAATTGTCGTTCTATCGATCATATAAGCATAATATGGCTAATAATATGTGTTCGATTGATAATAGGAAGAGTAATAAGTATAGTAATTGTCGTTCAATCGATCATATCCACATAATATGGCCAATAATATGAGTTAGATTGATAGTAATAAGAGTAATAAGTATAGTAATTGTCGTCCTATCGATCATATCCACATAATATGGCCAATAATATGAGTTAGATTGATAATAATAAGAGTAACAAGTATAGTAATTGTCTTTCTATCGATCATATAAGCATAATATGGCTAATAATATGAGTTAGATTGATAATAATAAGAGTAACAACTATAGTAATTGTCCTTCTATCAATAATATAAGCATAATATGGCTAATAATATGAGTTAGATTGATAATAATAAGAGTAACAACTATAGTAATTGTCCTTCTATCAATAATATAAGCATAATATGGCTAATAATATGAGAAAGATTGATAATAATAAGAGTAATAAGTATAGTAATTGTCGTCCTATCGATCATATCCACATAATATGGCCAATAATATGAGTTAGATTGATAATAATAAGAGTAACAAGTATAGTAATTGTCTTTCTATCGATCATATAAGCATAATATGGCTAATAATATATGTTAGATTGATAATAAAAAGAGTAACAACTATAGTAATTGTCCTTCTATCAATTATATAAGCATAATATGGCTAATAATATGAGTTAGATTGATAATAATAAGCGTAACAAGTATAGTAATTGTCCTTCTTTCGATAATATAAGCATAATATGGCCAATAATATGAGTTAGATTGATAATAATAAGAGTAATAAGTATAGTAATTGTCGTTCTATCGATCATATAAGCATAATATGGCTAATAATATGAGTTAGATTGATAATAATAAGAGTAACAAGTATAGTAATTGTCGTTCCGTCGATAATATAAGCATAATATGGCTAATAATACGAGTTAGATTGATAATAGTAAGAGTAATAAGTATAGTAATTGTCGTTCTATCGATAATATAAGCATAATATGGCCAATAATATGAGTTAGATTGATAATAATAAGAGTAATAAGTATAGTAATTGTCGTCCTATCGATCATATCCACATAATATGGCCAATAATATGAGTTAGATTGATAATAATAAGAGTAACAAGTATAGTAATTGTCTTTCCATCGATCATATAAGCATAATATGGCTAATAATATGAGTTAGATTGATAATAATAAGAGTAACAACTATAGTAATTGTCCTTCTATCAATAATATAAGCATAATATGGCTAATAATATGAGATAGATTGATAATAATAAGAGTAATAAGTATAGTAATTGTCGTCCTATCGATCATATCCACATAATATGGCCAATAATATGAGTTAGATTGAAAATAATAAGAGTAACAAGTATAGTAATTGTCTTTCTATCGATCATATAAGCATAATATGGCTAATAATATGAGTTAGATTGATAATAATAAGAGTAACAACTATAGTAATTGTCCTTCTATCAATAATATAAGCATAATATGGCTAATAATATGAGTTAGATTGATAATAATAAGCGTAACAAGTATAGTAATTGTCCTTCTTTCGATAATATAAGCATAATATGGCCAATAATATGAGTTAGATTGATAATAATAAGAGTAATGAGTATAGTAATTGTCGTTCTATCGATCATATCTGCATAATATGGAAATAATATGAGTTAGATTGATAATAATAAGAGTAATAAGTATAGTAATTGTCGTACTATCGATCATATAAGCATAATATGGCTAATAATATGAGTTAGATTGATAATAGTAAGAGCAATAAGTATAGTAATTGTCGTTCAATCGATCATATAAGCATAATGTGGCTAATAATATGAGTTAGATTGATAATAATAAGAGTAACAACTATAGTAATTGTCCTTCTATCAATAATATAAGCATAATATGGCTAATAATATGAGTTAGATTGATAATAATAAGAGTAACAAGTATAGTAATTGTCGTTCAATCGATCATATAAGCATAATATGGCTAATAATATGAGTTAGATTGATAATAATAAGAGTAACAACTATAGTAATTGTCCTTCTATCAACAATATAAGCATAATATGGCTAATAATATGAGTTAGATTGATAATAATAAGCGTAACAAGTATAGTAATTGTCCTTCTTTCGATAATATAAGCATAATATGGCCAATAATATGAGTTAGATTGATAATAATAAGAGTAATAAGTATAGTAATTGTCGTCCTATCGATCATATCCACATAATATGGCCAATAATATGAGTTCGATTGATAATAATAAGAGTAACAAGTATAGTAATTGTCTTTCTATCGATCATATAAGCATAATATGGCTAATAATATGAGTTAGATTGATAATAATAAGAGTAACAATTATAGTAATTGTCCTTCTATCGATAATATAAGCATAATATGGCTAATAATATGAGTTAGATTGATAATAATAAGCGTAACAAGTATAGTAATTGTCGTTCTATCGATCATATAAGCATAATATGGCTAATAATATGTGTTCGATTGATAATAATAAGAGCAACAACTATAGTAATTGTCCTTCTATCAATAATATAAGCATAATATGGCTAATAGTATGAGTTAGATTGATAATAGTAAGAGTAATAAGTATAGTAATTGTCGTTCTATCGATAATATAAGCATAATATGGCCAATAATATGAGTTAGATTGATAATAATAAGAGTAATAAGTATAGTAATTGTCGTCCTATCGATCATATCCACATAGTATGGCCAATAATATGAGTTAGATTGATAATAATAAGAGTAACAAGTACAGTAATTGTCTTTCTATCGATCATATAAGCATAATATGGCTAATAATATGAGTTAGATTGATAATAATAAGCGTAACAAGTATAGTAATTGTCCTTCTTTCGATAATATAAGCGTAATATGGCTAATAATATGAGTTAGATTGATAATAATAAGAGTAACAAGTATAGTAATTGTCGTTCTATCGATAATATAAGCATAATATGGCTAATAATATGAGTTAGATTGATAATAGTAAGAGTAATAAGTATAGTAATTGTCGTTCTATCGATCATATCTGCATAATATGGAAATAATATGAGTTGGATTGATAATAATAAGAGTAACAGGTATAGTAATTGTCGTTCAATCGATCGTATAAGCATAATATGGCTAATAATATGAGTTACATTGATAATAATAAGAGTAATAAGTATAGTATTTGTCGTTCTATCGATCATATAAGCATAATATGGCTAATAATATGAGTTAGATTGATAATAATAAGAGTAACAAGTATAGCAATTGCCGTTCTATCGATAATATAAGCATAATATGGCTAATAATATGAGTTAGATTGATAATAATAAGCGTAACAAGTATAGTAATTGTCGTTCTATCGATCATATAAGCATAATATGGCTAATAATATGTGTTCGATTGATAATAGTAAGAGTAATAAGTATAGTAATTGTCGTTCAATCGATCATATCCACATAATATGGCCAATAATATGAGTTAGATTGATAATAATAGGAGTAATAAGTATAGTAATTGTCGTCCTATCGATCATATCCACATAATATGGCCAATAATATGAGTTAGATTGATAATAATAAGAGTAACAAGTATAGTAATTGTCTTTCTATCGATCATATAAGCATAATATGGCTAATAATATGAGTTAGATTGATAATAATAAGAGTAACAACTATAGTAATTGTCCTTCTATCAATAATATAAGCATAATATGGCTAATAATATGAGATAGGTTGATAATAGTAAGAGTAATAAGTATAGTAATTGTCGTTCAATCGATCATATCCACATAATATGGCCAATAATATGAGTTAGATTGATAATAATAAGAGTAATAAGTATAGTAATTGTCGTCCTGTCGATCATATCCACATAATATGGCCAATAATATGAGTTAGATTGATAATAATAAGAGTAACAACCACAGTAATTGTCCTTCTATCAATAATATAAGCATAATATGGCTAATAATATCAGAAAGATTGATAATAATAAGAGTAATAAGTATAGTAATTGTCGTCCTATCGATCATATCCACATAATATGGCCAATAATATGAGTTAGATTGATAATAATAAGAGTAACAAGTATAGTAATTGTCTTTCTATCGATCATATAAGCATAATAAGGCTAATAATATGAGTTAGATTGATAATAATAAGAGTAACAACTATAGTAATTGTCCTTCTATCAACAATATAAGCATAATATGGCTAATAATATGAGTTAGATTGATAATAATAAGCGTAACAAGTATAGTAATTGTCCTTCTTTCGATAATATAAGCATAATATGGCCAATAATATGAGTTAGATTGATAATAATAAGAGTAATAAGTACAGTAATTGTCGTTCTATCGATCATATAAGCATAATATGGCTAATAATATGAGTTAGATTGATAATAATAAGAGTAACAAGTATAGTAATTGTCGTTCCATCGATAATATAAGCATAATATGGCTAATAATATGAGTTAGATTGATAATAGTAAGAGTAATAAGTATAGTAATTGTCGTTCTATCGATAATACAAGCATAATATGGCCAATAGTATGAGTTAGATTGATAATAATAAGAGTAATAAGTATAGTAATTGTCGTCCTATCGATCATATCCACATAATATGGCCAATAATATGAGTTAGATTGATAATAATAAGAGTAACAAGTATAGTAATTGTCTTTCTATCGATCATATAAGCATAATATGGCTAATAATATGAGAAAGATTGATAATAATAAGAGTAACAAGTATAGTAATTGTCTTTCTATCGATCATATAAGCGTAATATGGCTAATAATATGAGTTAGATTGATAATAATAAGAGTAACAACTATAGTAATTGCCCTTCTATCAATAATATAAGCATAATATGGCTAATAATATGAGTTAGATTGATAATAATAAGCGTAACAAGTATAGTAATTGTCGTTCTATCGATCATATAAGCATAATATGGCTAATAATATGTGTTCGATTGATAATAGTAAGAGTAATAAGTATAGTAATTGTCGTTCAATCGATCATATCCACATAATATGGCCAATAATATGAGTTAGATTGATAATAATAAGAGTAATAAGTATAGTAATTGTCGTCCTATCGATCATATCCACATAATATGGCCAATAATATGAGTTAGATTGATAATAATAAGAGTAACAACCACAGTAATTGTCCTTCTATCAATAATATAAGCATAATATGGCTAATAATATGAGAAAGATTGATAATAATAAGAGTAATAAGTATAGTAATTGTCGACCTATCGATCATATCCACATAATATGGCCAATAATATGAGTTAGATTGATAATAATAAGAGTAACAAGTATAGTAATTGTCTCTCTATCGATCATATAAGCATAATAAGGCTAATAATATGAGTTAGATTGATAATAATAAGAGTAACAACTATAGTAATTGTCCTTCTATCAACAATATAAGCATAATATGGCTAATAATATGAGTTAGATTGATAATAATAAGCGTAACAAGTATAGTAATTGTCCTTCTTTCGATAATATAAGCATAATATGGCCAATAATATGAGTTAGATTGATAATAATAAGAGTAATAAGTATAGTAATTGTCGTTCTATCGATCATATAAGCATAATATGGCTAATAATATGAGTTAGATTGATAATAATAAGAGTAACAAGTATAGTAATTGTCGTTCCATCGATAATATAAGCATAATATGGCTAATAATATGAGTTAGATTGATAATAGTAAGAGTAATAAGTATAGTAATTGTCGTTCTATCGATAATACAAGCATAATATGGCCAATAGTATGAGTTAGATTGATAATAATAAGAGTAATAAGTATAGTAATTGTCGTCCTATCGATCATATCCACATAATATGGCCAATAATATGAGTTAGATTGATAATAATAAGAGTAATAAGTATAATAATTGTCGTCCTATCGATCATATCCACATAATATGGCCAATAATATGAGTTAGATTGATAATAATAAGAGTAACAAGTATAGTAATTGTCTTTCTATCGATCATATAAGCATAATATGGCCAATAATATGAGTTAGATTGATAATAATAAGAGTAATAAGTATAGTAATTGTCGTTCTATCGATAATACAAGCATAATATGGCCAATAGTATGAGTTAGATTGATAATAATAAGAGTAATAAGTATAATAATTGTCGTCCTATCGATCATATCCACATAATATGGCCAATAATATGAGTTAGATTGATAATAATAAGAGTAACAAGTATAGTAATTGTCTTTCTATCGATCATATAAGCATAATATGGCTAATAATATGAGTTAGATTGATAATAATAAGAGTAACAACTATAGTAATTGTCCTTCTATCAATAATATAAGCATAATATGGCTAATAATATGAGATAGATTGATAATAATAAGAGTAATAAGTATAGTAATTGTCGTCCTATCGATCATATCCACATAATATGGCCAATAATATGAGTTAGATTGAAAATAATAAGAGTAACAAGTATAGTAATTGTCTTTCTATCGATCATATAAGCATAATATGGCTAATAATATGAGTTAGATTGATAATAATAAGAGTAACAACTATAGTAATTGTCCTTCTTTCGATAATATAAGCATAATATGGCCAATAATATGAGTTAGATTGATAATAATAAGAGTAATAAGTATAGTAATTGTCGTTCTATCGATCATATAAGCATAATATGGCTAATAATATGAGTTAGATTGATAATAATAAAAGTAACAGGTATAGTAATTGTCGTTCTATCGATAATATAAGCATAATATGGCTAATAATATGAGTTAGATTGATAATAGTAAGAGTCATAAGTATAGTAATTGTCGTTCTATCGATCATATCTGCATAATATGGAAATAATATGAGTTAGATTGATAATAATAAGAGTAACAAGTATAGTAATTGTCGTTCAATCGATCATATAAGCATAATATGGCTAATAATATGAGTTACATTGATAATAATAAGAGTAATAAGTATAGTATTTGTCGTTCTATCGATCATATAAGCATAATATGGCTAATAATATGAGTTAGATTGATAATAATAAGCGTAAAAAGTATAGTAATTGTCGTTCTATCGATCATATAAGCATAATATGGCTAATAATATGTGTTCGATTGATAATAGTAAGAGTAATAAGTATAGTAATTGTCGTTCAATCGATCATATCCGCATAATATGGCCAATAATATGAGTTAGATTGATAATAATAGGAGTAATAAGTATAGTAATTGTCGTCCTATCGATCATATCCACATAATATGGCCAATAATATGAGTTAGATTGATAATAATAAGAGTAACAAGTATAGTAATTGTCTTTCTATCGATCATATAAGCATAATATGGCTAATAATATGAGTTAGATTGATAATAATAAGAGTAACAACTATAGTAATTGTCCTTCTATCAATAATATAAGCATAATATGGCTAATAATATGAGTTAGATTGATAATAATAAGCGTAACAAGTATAGTAATTGTCCTTCTTTCGATAATATAAGCATAATATGGCCAATAATATGAGTTAGATTGATAATAATAAGAGTAATAAGTATAGTAATTGTCGTTCTATCGATCATATAAGCATAATATGGCTAATAATATGAGTTAGATTGATAATAATAAAAGTAACAGGTATAGTAATTGTCGTTCTATCGATAATATAAGCATAATATGGCTAATAATATGAGTTAGATTGATAATAGTAAGAGTAATAAGTATAGTAATTGTCGTTCTATCGATCATATCTGCATAATATGGAAATAATATGAGTTAGATTGATAATAATAAGAGTAACAAGTATAGTAATTGTCGTTCAATCGATCATATAAGCATAATATGGCTAATAATATGAGTTACATTGATAATAATAAGAGTAATAAGTATAGTATTTGTCGTTCTATCGATCATATAAGCATAATATGGCTAATAATATGAGTTAGATTGATAATAATAAGAGTAACAAGTATAGCAATTGCCGTTCTATCGATAATATAAGCATAATATGGCTAATAATATGAGTTAGATTGATAATAATAAGCGTAACAAGTATAGTAATTGTCGTTCTATCGATCATATAAGCATAATATGGCTAATAATATGTGTTCGATTGATAATAGTAAGAGTAATAAGTATAGTAATTGTCGTTCAATCGATCATATCCACATAATATGGCCAATAATAT
The DNA here is from genome assembly GCF_050947335.1 of Megachile rotundata. Classification (NCBI taxonomy): domain Eukaryota; kingdom Metazoa; phylum Arthropoda; class Insecta; order Hymenoptera; family Megachilidae; genus Megachile; species Megachile rotundata. Next base: position 140,937 of record NW_027473428.1, read on the forward strand.
GAGTTAGATTGATAATAATAGGAGTAATAAGTATAGTAATTGTCGTCCTATCGATCATATCCACATAATATGGCCAATAATATGAGTTAGATTGATAATAATAAGAGTAACAAGTATAGTAATTGTCTTTCTATCGATCATATAAGCATAATATGGCTAATAATATGAGAAAGATTGATAATAATAAGAGTAACAACTATAGTAATTGTCCTTCTATCAATAATATAAGCATAATATGGCTAATAATATGAGTTACATTGATAATAATAAGAGTAATAAGTATAGTAATTGTCGTTCTATCGATCATATAAGCATAATATGGCTAATGATATGAGTTAGATTGATAATAATAAGAGTAACAAGTATAGTAATTGTCGTTCCATCGATAATATAAGCATAATATGGCTAATAGTATGAGTTAGATTGATAATAGTAAGAGTAATAAGTATAGTAATTGTCGTTCTATCGATAATATAAGCATAATATGGCCAGTAATATGAGTTAGATTGATAATAATAAGAGTAATAAGTATAGTAATTGTCGTCCTATCGATCATATCCACATAGTATGGCCAATAATATGAGTTAGATTGATAATAATAAGCGTAACAAGTATAGTAATTGTCTTTCTATCGATCATATAAGCATAATATGGCTAATAATATGAGTTAGATTGATAATAATAAGAGTAACAACTATAGTAATTGTCCTTCTATCAATAATATAAGCATAATATGGCTAATAATATGAGTTAGATTGATAATAATAAGCGTAACAAGTATAGTAATTCTCCTTCTTTCGATAATATAAGCATAATATGGCCAATAATATGAGTTAGATTGATAATAATAAGAGTAATAAGTATAGTAATTGTCGTTCTATCGATCATATCTGCATAATATGGAAATAATATGAGTTAGATTGATAATAATAAGAGTAATAAGTATAGTAATTGTCGTACTATCGATCATATAAGCATAATATGGCTAATAATATGAGTTAGATTGATAATAGTAAGAGCAATAAGTATAGTAATTGTCGTTCAATCGATCATATAAGCATAATGTGGCTAATAATATGAGTTAGATTGATAATAATAAGAGTAACAACTATAGTAATTGTCCTTCTATCAATAATATAAGCATAATATGGCTAATAATATGAGTTAGATTGATAATAATAAGAGTAACAAGTATAGTAATTGTCGTTCAATCGATCATATAAGCATAATATGGCTAATAATATGAGTTAGATTGATAATAATAAGAGTAATAAGTATAGTATTTGTCGTTCTATCGATCATATAAGCATAATATGGCTAATAATATGAGTTAGATTGATAATAATAAGAGTAACAAGTATAGCAATTGCCGTTCTATCGATAATATAAGCATAGTATGGTTAATAATATGAGTTAGATTGATAATAATAAGAGTAATGAGTATAGTAATTGTCGTCCTATCGATCATATCCACATAATATGGCCAATAATATGAGTTAGATTGATAACAATAAGAGTAATAAGTATAGTAATTGTCGTTCAATCGATCATATCCACATAATATGGCCAATAATATGAGTTAGATTGATAATAATAAGAGTAATAAGTATAGTAATTGTCGTCCTATCGATCATGTCCACATAATATGGCCAATAATATGAGTTAGATTGATAATAATAAGAGTAATAAGTATAGTAATTGTCGTCCTATCGATCATATCCACATAATATGGCCAATAATATGAGTTCGATTGATAATAATAAGAGTAACAAGTATCGTAATTGTCTTTCTATCGATCATATAAGCATAATATGGCTAATAATATGAGTTAGATTGATAATAATAAGAGTAACAATTATAGTAATTGTCCTTCTATCGATGATATAAGCATAATATGGCTAATAATATGAGTTAGATTGATAATAATAAGCGTAACAAGTATAGTAATTGTCGTTCTATCGATCATATAAGCATAATATGGCTAATAATATGTGTTCGATTGATAATAGTAAGAGTAATAAGTATAGTAATTGTCGTTCAATCGATCATATCCACATAATATGGCCAATAATATGAGTTAGATTGATAATAATAAGAGTAATAAGTATAGTAATTGTCGTCCTATCGATCATATCCACATAATATGGCTAATAATATGAGTTAGATTGATAATAATAAGAGTAACAACTATAGTAATTGTCCTTCTATCAATAATATAAGCATAATATGGCTAATAATATGAGATAGATGGATAATAATAAGAGTAATAAGTATAGTAATTGTCGTCCTATCGATCATATCCACATAATATGGCCAATAATATGAGTTAGATTGAAAATAATAAGAGTAACAAGTATAGTAATTGTCTTTCTATCGATCATATAAGCATAATATGGCTAATAATATGAGTTAGATTGATAATAATAAGAGTAACAACTATAGTAATTGTCCTTCTATCAATAATATAAGCATAATATGGCTAATAATATGAGTTAGATTGATAATAATAAGCGTAACAAGTATAGTAATTCTCCTTCTTTCGATAATATAAGCATAATATGGCCAATAATATGAGTTAGATTGATAATAATAAGAGTAATAAGTATAGTAATTGTCGTTCTATCGATCATTTCTGCATAATATGGAAATAATATGAGTTAGATTGATAATAATAAGAGTAATAAGTATAGTAATTGTCGTACTATCGATCATATAAGCATAATATGGCTAATAATATGAGTTAGATTGATAATAGTAAGAGCAATAAGTATAGTAATTGTCGTTCAATCGATCATATAAGCATAATGTGGCTAATAATATGAGTTAGATTGATAATAATAAGAGTAACAACTATAGTAATTGTCCTTCTATCAATAATATAAGCATAATATGGCTAATAATATGAGTTAGATTGATAATAATAAGAGTAACAAGTATAGTAATTGTCGTTCAATCGATCATATAAGCATAATATGGCTAATAATATGAGTTAGATTGATAATAATAAGAGTAATAAGTATAGTATTTGTCGTTCTATCGATCATATAAGCATAATATGGCTAATAATATGAGTTAGATTGATAATAATAAGAGTAACAAGTATAGCAATTGCCGTTCTATCGATAATATAAGCATAGTATGGTTAATAATATGAGTTAGATTGATAATAATAAGAGTAATGAGTATAGTAATTGTCGTCCTATCGATCATATAAGCATAATATGGCTAATAATATGTGTTCGATTGATAATAGTAAGAGTAATAAGTATAGTAATTGTCGTTCAATCGATCATATCCACATAATATGGCCAATAATATGAGTTAGATTGATAATAATAAGAGTCATAAGTATAGTAATTGTCGTCCTATCGATCATATCCACATAATATGGCCAATAATATGAGTTAGATTGATAATAATAAGAGTAACAAGTATAGTAATTGTCTTTCTATCGATCATATAAGCATAATATGGCTAATAATATGAGAAAGATTGATAATAATAAGAGTAACAAGTATAGCAATTGTCTTTCTATCGATCATATAAGCATAATATGGCTAATAATATGAGTTAGATTGATAATAATAAGAGTAACAACTATAGTAATTGTCCTTCTATCAATAATATAAGCATAATATGGCTAATAATATGAGTTAGATTGATAATAATAAGCGTAACAAGTATAGTAATTGTCGTTCTATCGATCATATAAGCATAATATGGCTAATAATGTGTGTTCGATTGATAATAGTAAGAGTAATAAGTATAGTAATTGTCGTTCAATCGATCATATCCACATAATATGGCCAATAATATGAGTTAGATTGATAATAATAAGAGTAATAAGTATAGTAATTGTCGTCCTATCGATCATATCCACATAATATGGCCAATAATATGAGTTAGATTGATAATAATAAGAGTAACAACTACAGTAATTGTCCTTCTATCAATAATATAAGCATAATATGGCTAATATATTGAGAAAGATTGATAATAATAAGAGTAATAAGTATAGTAATTGTCGTCCTATCGATCATATCCACATAATATGGCCAATAATATGAGTTAGATTGATAATAATAAGAGTAACAAGTATAGTAATTGTCTTTCTATCGATCATATAAGCATAATAAGGCTAATAATATGAGTTAGATTGATAATAATAAGAGTAACAACTATAGTAATTGTCCTTCTATCAATAATATAAGCATAATATGGCTAATAATATGAGTTAGATTGATAATAATAAGCGTAACAAGTATAGTAATTGTCCTTCTTTCGATAATATAAGCATAATAAGGCCAATAATATGAGTTAGATTGATAATAATAAGAGTAATAAGTATAGTAATTGTCGTTCTATCGATCATATAAGCATAATATGGCTAATAATATGAGTTAGATTGATAATAATAAGAGTAACAGGTATAGTAATTGTCGTTCTATCGATCATATCTGCATAATATGGTTAATAATATGAGTTAGATTGATAATAATAAGAGTAATAAGTATAGTAATTGTCGTTCTATCGATCATATAAGCATAATATGCTAATAATATGTGTTCGATTGATAATAGGAAGAGTAATAAGTATAGTAATTGTCGTTCAATCGATCATATCCACATAATATGGCCAATAATATGAGTTAGATTGATAGTAATAAGAGTAATAAGTATAGTAATTGTCGTCCTATCGATCATATCCACATAATATGGCCAATAATATGAGTTAGATTGATAATAATAAGAGTAACAAGTATAGTAATTGTCTTCTATCGATCATATAAGCATAATATGGCTAATAATATGAGTTAGATTGATAATAATAAGAGTAACAACTATAGTAATTGTCCTTCTATCAATAATATAAGCATAATATGGCTAATAATATGAGTTAGATTGATAATAATAAGAGTAACAACTATAGTAATTGTCCTTCTATCATAATATAAGCATAATATGGCTAATAATATGAGAAAGATTGATAATAATAAGAGTAATAAGTATAGTAATTGTCGTCCTATCGATCATATCCACATAATATGGCCAATAATATGAGTTAGATTGATAATAATAAGAGTAACAAGTATAGTAATTGTCTTTCTATCGATCATATAAGCATAATATGGCTAATAATATATGTTAGATTGATAATAAAAAGAGTAACAACTATAGTAATTGTCCTTCTATCAATTATATAAGCATAATATGGCTAATAATATGAGTTAGATTGATAATAATAAGCGTAACAAGTATAGTAATTGTCCTTCTTTCGATAATATAAGCATAATATGGCCAATAATATGAGTTAGATTGATAATAATAAGAGTAATAAGTATAGTAATTGTCGTTCTATCGATCATATAAGCATAATATGGCTAATAATATGAGTTAGATTGATAATAATAAGAGTAACAAGTATAGTAATTGTCGTTCCATCGATAATATAAGCATAATATGGCTAATAATACGAGTTAGATTGATAACAGTAAGAGTAATAAGTATAGTAATTGTCGTTCTATCGATAATATAAGCATAATATGGCCAATAATATGAGTTAGATTGATAATAATAAGAGTAATAAGTATAGTAATTGTCGTCCTATCGATCATATCCACATAATATGGCCAATAATATGAGTTAGATTGATAATAATAAGAGTAACAAGTATAGTAATTGTTTTTCCATCGATCATATAAGCATAATATGGCTAATAATATGAGTTAGATTGATAATAATAAGAGTAACAACTATAGTAATTGTCCTTCTATCAATAATATAAGCATAATATGGCTAATAATATGAGATAGAATGATAATAATAAGAGTAATAAGTATAGTAATTGTCGTCCTATCGATCATATCCACATAATATGGCGAATAATATGAGTTAGATTGAAAATAATAAGAGTAACAAGTATAGTAATTGTCTTTCTATCGATCATATAAGCATAATATGGCTAATAATATGAGTTAGATTGATAATAATAAGAGTAACAACTATAGTAATTGTCCTTCTATCAATAATATAAGCATAATATGGCTAATAATATGAGTTAGATTGATAATAATAAGCGTAACAAGTATAGTAATTCTCCTTCTTTCGATAATATAAGCATAATATGGCCAATAATATGAGTTAGATTGATAATAATAAGAGTAATGAGTATAGTAATTGTCGTTCTATCGATCATATCTGCATAATATGGAAATAATATGAGTTAGATTGATAATAATAAGAGTAATAAGTATAGTAATTGTCGTACTATCGATCATATAAGCATAATATGGCTAATAATATGAGTTAGATTGATAATAGTAAGAGCAATAAGTATAGTAATTGTCGTTCAATCGATCATATAAGCATAATGTGGCTAATAATATGAGTTAGATTGATAATAATAAGAGTAACAACTATAGTAATTGTCCTTCTATCAATAATATAAGCATAATATGGCTAATAATATGAGTTAGATTGATAATAATAAGAGTAACAAGTATAGTAATTGTCGTTCAATCGATCATATAAGCATAATATGGCTAATAATATGAGTTAGATTGATAATAATAAGAGTAATAAGTATAGTATTTGTCGTTCTATCGATCATATAAGCATAATATGGCTAATAATATGAGTTAGATTGATAATAATAAGAGTAACAAGTATAGCAATTGCCGTTCTATCGATAATATAAGCATAGTATGGTTAATAATATGAGTTAGATTGATAATAATAAGAGTAATGAGTATAGTAATTGTCGTCCTATCGATCATATCCACATAATATGGCCAATAATATGAGTTAGATTGATAACAATAAGAGTAATAAGTATAGTAATTGTCGTTCAATCGATCATATCCACATAATATGGCCAATAATATGAGTTAGATTGATAATAATAAGAGTAATAAGTATAGTAATTGTCGTCCTATCGATCATGTCCACATAATATGGCCAATAATATGAGTTAGATTGATAATAATAAGAGTAATAAGTATAGTAATTGTCGTCCTATCGATCATATCCACATAATATGGCCAATAATATGAGTTCGATTGATAATAATAAGAGTAACAAGTATAGTAATTGTCTTTCTATCGATCATATAAGCATAATATGGCTAATAATATGAGTTAGATTGATAATAATAAGAGTAACAATTATAGTAATTGTCCTTCTATCGATAATATAAGCATAATATGGCTAATAATATGAGTTAGATTGATAATAATAAGCGTAACAAGTATAGTAATTGTCGTTCTATCGATCATATAAGCATAATATGGCTAATAATATGTGTTCGATTGATAATAGTAAGAGTAATAAGTATAGTAATTGTCGTTCAATCGATCATATCCACATAATATGGCCAATAATATGAGTTAGATTGATAATAATAAGAGTAACAAGTATAGTAATTGTCTTTCTATCGATCATATAAGCATAATATGGCTAATAATATGAGTTAGATTGATAATAATAAGAGTAATAAGTATAGTATTTGTCGTTCTATCGATCATATAAGCATAATATGGCTAATAATATGAGTTAGATTGATAATAATAAGAGTAACAAGTATAGCAATTGCCGTTCTATCGATAATATAAGCATAGTATGGTTAATAATATGAGTTAGATTGATAATAATAAGAGTAATGAGTATAGTAATTGTCGTCCTATCGATCATATCCACATAATATGGCCAATAATATGAGTTAGATTGATAACAATAAGAGTAATAAGTATAGTAATTGTCGTTCAATCGATCATATCCACATAATATGGCCAATAATATGAGTTAGATTGATAATAATAAGAGTAATAAGTATAGTAATTGTCGTCCTATCGATCATGTCCACATAATATGGCCAATAATATGAGTTAGATTGATAATAATAAGAGTAATAAGTATAGTAATTGTCGTCCTATCGATCATATCCACATAATATGGCCAATAATATGAGTTAGATTGATAATAATAAGAGTAACAAGTATAGTAATTGTCTTTCTATCGATCATATAAGCATAATATGGCTAATAATATGAGTTAGATTGATAATAATAAGAGCAACAACTATAGTAATTGTCCTTCAATCAATAATATAAGCATAATATGGCTAACAATATGAGAAAGATTGATAATAATAAGAGTAATAAGTATAGTAATTGTCGTCCTATCGATCATATCCACATAATATGGCCAATAATATGAGTTAGATTGATTACAATAAGAGTAACAAGTATAGTAATTGTCTTTCTATCGATCATATAAGCATAATATGGCTAATAATATGAGTTAGATTGATAATAATAAGAGTAACAGCTATAGTAATTGTCCTTCTATCAATAATATAAGCATAATATGGCCAATAATATGAGTTAGATTGATAATAATAAGAGGAATAAGTATAGTAATTGTCGTTCTATCGATCATATCCACATAATATGGCCAATAATATGAGTTAGATTGATAATAATAAGAGTAACAACTACAGTAATTGTCCTTCTATCAATAATATAAGCATAATATGGCTAATATATTGAGAAAGATTGATAATAATAAGAGTAATAAGTATAGTAATTGTCGTCCTATCGATCATATCCACATAATATGGCCAATAATATGAGTTAGATTGATAATAATAAGAGTAACAAGTATAGTAATTGTCTTTCTATCGATCATATAAGCATAATAAGGCTAATAATATGAGTTAGATTGATAATAATAAGAGTAACAACTATAGTAATTGTCCTTCTACCAATAATATAAGCATAATATGGCTAATAATATGAGTTAGATTGATAATAATAAGCGTAACAAGTATAGTAATTGTCCTTCTTTCGATAATATAAGCATAATAAGGCCAATAATATGAGTTAGATTGATAATAATAAGAGTAATAAGTATAGTAATTGTCGTTCTATCGATCATATAAGCATAATATGGCTAATAATATGAGTTAGATTGATAATAATAAGAGTAACAAGTATAGTAATTGTCGTTCCATCGATAATATAAGCATAATATGGCTAATAATATGAGTTAGATTGATAATAGTAAGAGTAATAAGTATAGTAATTGTCGTTCTATCGATAATACAAGCATAATATGGCCAATAGTATGAGTTAGATTGATAATAATAAGAGTAATAAGTATAGTAATTGTCGTCCTATCGATCATATCCACATAATATGGCCAATAATATGAGTTAGATTGATAATAATAAGAGTAACAAGTATAGTAATTGTCTTTCTATCGATCATATAAGCATAATATGGCTAATAATATGAGTTAGATTGATAATAATAAGAGTAACAACTATAGTAATTGTCCTTCTATCAATAATATAAGCATAATATGGCTAATAATATGAGATAGATTGATAATAATAAGAGTAATAAGTATAGTAATTGTCGTCCTATCGATCATATCCACATAATATGGCCAATAATATGAGTTAGATTGAAAATAATAAGAGTAACAAGTATAGTAATTGTCTTTCTATCGATCATATAAGCATAATATGGCTAATAATATGAGTTAGATTGATAATAATAAGAGTAACAGGTATAGTAATTGTCGTTCTATCGATAATATAAGCATAATATGGCTAATAATATGAGTTAGATTGATAATAATAAGCGTAACAAGTATAGTAATTGTCCTTCTTTCGATAATATAAGCATAATATGGCCAATAATATGAGTTAGATTGATAATAATAAGAGTAATAAGTATAGTAATTGTCGTTCTATCGATCATATAAGCATAATATGGCTAATAATATGAGTTAGATTGATAATAATAAGAGTAACAGGTATAGTAATTGTCGTTCTATCGATCATATCTGCATAATATGGTTAATAATATGAGTTAGATTGATAATAATAAGAGTAATAAGTATAGTAATTGTCGTTCTATCGATCATATAAGCATAATATGGCTAATAATATGTGTTCGATTGATAATAGGAAGAGTAATAAGTATAGTAATTGTCGTTCAATCGATCATATCCACATAATATGGCCAATAATATGAGTTAGATTGATAGTAATAAGAGTAATAAGTATAGTAATTGTCGTCCTATCGATCATATCCACATAATATGGCCAATAATATGAGTTAGATTGATAATAATAAGAGTAACAAGTATAGTAATTGTCTTTCTATCGATCATATAAGCATAATATGGCTAATAATATGAGTTAGATTGATAATAATAAGAGTAACAACTATAGTAATTGTCCTTCTATCAATAATATAAGCATAATATGGCTAATAATATGAGTTAGATTGATAATAATAAGAGTAACAACTATAGTAATTGTCCTTCTATCAATAATATAAGCATAATATGGCTAATAATATGAGAAAGATTGATAATAATAAGAGTAATAAGTATAGTAATTGTCGTCCTATCGATCATATCCACATAATATGGCCAATAATATGAGTTAGATTGATAATAATAAGAGTAACAAGTATAGTAATTGTCTTTCTATCGATCATATAAGCATAATATGGCTAATAATATATGTTAGATTGATAATAAAAAGAGTAACAACTATAGTAATTGTCCTTCTATCAATTATATAAGCATAATATGGCTAATAATATGAGTTAGATTGATAATAATAAGCGTAACAAGTATAGTAATTGTCCTTCTTTCGATAATATAAGCATAATATGGCCAATAATATGAGTTAGATTGATAATAATAAGAGTAATAAGTATAGTAATTGTCGTTCTATCGATCATATAAGCATAATATGGCTAATAATATGAGTTAGATTGATAATAATAAGAGTAACAAGTATAGTAATTGTCGTTCCATCGATAATATAAGCATAATATGGCTAATAATACGAGTTAGATTGATAACAGTAAGAGTAATAAGTATAGTAATTGTCGTTCTATCGATAATATAAGCATAATATGGCCAATAATATGAGTTAGATTGATAATAATAAGAGTAATAAGTATAGTAATTGTCGTCCTATCGATCATATCCACATAATATGGCCAATAATATGAGTTAGATTGATAATAATAAGAGTAACAAGTATAGTAATTGTTTTTCCATCGATCATATAAGCATAATATGGCTAATAATATGAGTTAGATTGATAATAATAAGAGTAACAACTATAGTAATTGTCCTTCTATCAATAATATAAGCATAATATGGCTAATAATATGAGATAGATTGATAATAATAAGAGTAATAAGTATAGTAATTGTCGTCCTATCGATCATATCCACATAATATGGCCAATAATATGAGTTAGATTGAAAATAATAAGAGTAACAAGTATAGTAATTGTCTTTCTATCGATCATATAAGCATAATATGGCTAATAATATGAGTTAGATTGATAATAATAAGAGTAACAACTATAGTAATTGTCCTTCTATCAATAATATAAGCATAATATGGCTAATAATATGAGTTAGATTGATAATAATAAGCGTAACAAGTATAGTAATTCTCCTTCTTTCGATAATATAAGCATAATATGGCCAATAATATGAGTTAGATTGATAATAATAAGAGTAATGAGTATAGTAATTGTCGTTCTATCGATCATATCTGCATAATATGGAAATAATATGAGTTAGATTGATAATAATAAGAGTAATAAGTATAGTAATTGTCGTACTATCGATCATATAAGCATAATATGGCTAATAATATGAGTTAGATTGATAATAGTAAGAGCAATAAGTATAGTAATTGTCGTTCAATCGATCATATAAGCATAATGTGGCTAATAATATGAGTTAGATTGATAATAATAAGAGTAACAACTATAGTAATTGTCCTTCTATCAATAATATAAGCATAATATGGCTAATAATATGAGTTAGATTGATAATAATAAGAGTAACAAGTATAGTAATTGTCGTTCAATCGATCATATAAGCATAATATGGCTAATAATATGAGTTAGATTGATAATAATAAGAGTAATAAGTATAGTATTTGTCGTTCTATCGATCATATAAGCATAATATGGCTAATAATATGAGTTAGATTGATAATAATAAGAGTAACAAGTATAGCAATTGCCGTTCTATCGATAATATAAGCATAGTATGGTTAATAATATGAGTTAGATTGATAATAATAAGAGTAATGAGTATAGTAATTGTCGTCCTATCGATCATATCCACATAATATGGCCAATAATATGAGTTAGATTGATAACAATAAGAGTAATAAGTATAGTAATTGTCGTTCAATCGATCATATCCACATAATATGGCCAATAATATGAGTTAGATTGATAATAATAAGAGTAATAAGTATAGTAATTGTCGTCCTATCGATCATGTCCACATAATATGGCCAATAATATGAGTTAGATTGATAATAATAAGAGTAATAAGTATAGTAATTGTCGTCCTATCGATCATATCCACATAATATGGCCAATAATATGAGTTCGATTGATAATAATAAGAGTAACAAGTATAGTAATTGTCTTTCTATCGATCATATAAGCATAATATGGCTAATAATATGAGTTAGATTGATAATAATAAGAGTAACAATTATAGTAATTGTCCTTCTATCGATAATATAAGCATAATATGGCTAATAATATGAGTTAGATTGATAATAATAAGCGTAACAAGTATAGTAATTGTCGTTCTATCGATCATATAAGCATAATATGGCTAATAATATGTGTTCGATTGATAATAGTAAGAGTAATAAGTATAGTAATTGTCGTTCAATCGATCATATCCACATAATATGGCCAATAATATGAGTTAGATTGATAATAATAAGAGTAATAAGTATAGTAATTGTCGTCCTATCGATCATATCCACATAATATGGCCAATAATATGAGTTAGATTGATAATAATAAGAGTAACAAGTATAGTAATTGGCTTTCTATCGATCATATAAGCATAATATGGCTAATAATATGAGTTAGATTGATAATAATAAGAGCAACAACTATAGTAATTGTCCTTCTATCAATAATATAAGCATAATATGGCTAATAATATGAGAAAGATTGATAATAATAAGAGTAATAAGTATAGTAATTGTCGTCCTATCGATCATATCCACATAATATGGCCAATAATATGAGTTAGATTGATTACAATAAGAGTAACAAGTATAGTAATTGTCTTTCTATCGATCATATAAGCATAATATGGCTAATAATATGAGTTAGATTGATAATAATAAGAGTAACAGCTATAGTAATTGTCCTTCTATCAATAATATAAGCATAATATGGCCAATAATATGAGTTAGATTGATAATAATAAGAGGAATAAGTATAGTAATTGTCGTTCTATCGATCATATAAGCATAATATGGCTAATGATATGAGTTAGATTGATAATAATAAGAGTAACAAGTATAGTAATTGTCGTTCCATCGATAATATAAGCATAATATGGCTAATAGTATGAGTTAGATTGATAATAGTAAGAGTAATAAGTATAGTAATTGTCGTTCTATCGATAATATAAGCATAATATGGCCAATAATATGAGTTAGATTGAAAATAATAAGAGTAACAAGTATAGTAATTGTCTTTCTATCGATCATATAAGCATAATATGGCTAATAATATGAGTTAGATTGATAATAATAAGAGTAACAACTATAGTAATTGTCCTTCTATCAATAATATAAGCATAATATGGCTAATAATATGAGTTAGATTGATAATAATAAGCGTAACAAGTATAGTAATTCTCCTTCTTTCGATAATATAAGCATAATATGGCCAATAATATGAGTTAGATTGATAATAATAAGAGTAATGAGTATAGTAATTGTCGTTCTATCGATCATATCTGCATAATATGGAAATAATATGAGTTAGATTGATAATAATAAGAGTAATAAGTATAGTAATTGTCGTACTATCGATCATATAAGCATAATATGGCTAATAATATGAGTTAGATTGATAATAGTAAGAGCAATAAGTATAGTAATTGTCGTTCAATCGATCATATAAGCATAATGTGGCTAATAATATGAGTTAGATTGATAATAATAAGAGTAACAACTATAGTAATTGTCCTTCTATCAATAATATAAGCATAATATGGCTAATAATATGAGTTAGATTGATAATAATAAGAGTAACAAGTATAGTAATTGTCGTTCAATCGATCATATAAGCATAATATGGCTAATAATATGAGTTAGATTGATAATAATAAGAGTAATAAGTATAGTATTTGTCGTTCTATCGATCATATAAGCATAATATGGCTAATAATATGAGTTAGATTGATAATAATAAGAGTAACAAGTATAGCAATTGCCGTTCTATCGATAATATAAGCATAGTATGGTTAATAATATGAGTTAGATTGATAATAATAAGAGTAATGAGTATAGTAATTGTCGTCCTATCGATCATATCCACATAATATGGCCAATAATATGAGTTAGATTGATAACAATAAGAGTAATAAGTATAGTAATTGTCGTTCAATCGATCATATCCACATAATATGGCCAATAATATGAGTTAGATTGATAATAATAAGAGTAATAAGTATAGTAATTGTCGTCCTATCGATCATGTCCACATAATATGGCCAATAATATGAGTTAGATTGATAATAATAAGAGTAATAAGTATAGTAATTGTCGTCCTATCGATCATATCCACATAATATGGCCAATAATATGAGTTCGATTGATAATAATAAGAGTAACAAGTATAGTAATTGTCTTTCTATCGATCATATAAGCATAATATGGCTAATAATATGAGTTAGATTGATAATAATAAGAGTAACAATTATAGTAATTGTCCTTCTATCGATAATATAAGCATAATATGGCTAATAATATGAGTTAGATTGATAATAATAAGCGTAACAAGTATAGTAATTGTCGTTCTATCGATCATATAAGCATAATATGGCTAATAATATGTGTTCGATTGATAATAGTAAGAGTAATAAGTATAGTAATTGTCGTTCAATCGATCATATCCACATAATATGGCCAATAATATGAGTTAGATTGATAATAATAAGAGTAATAAGTATAGTAATTGTCGTCCTATCGATCATATCCACATAATATGGCCAATAATATGAGTTAGATTGATAATAATAAGAGTAACAAGTATAGTAATTGTCTTTCTATCGATCATATAAGCATAATATGGCTAATAATATGAGTTAGATTGATAATAATAAGAGCAACAACTATAGTAATTGTCCTTCTATCAATAATATAAGCATAATATGGCTAATAATATGAGAAAGATTGATAATAATAAGAGTAATAAGTATAGTAATTGTCGTCCTATCGATCATATCCACATAATATGGCCAATAATATGAGTTAGATTGATTACAATAAGAGTAACAAGTATAGTAATTGTCTTTCTATCGATCATATAAGCATAATATGGCTAATAATATGAGTTAGATTGATAATAATAAGAGTAACAGCTATAGTAATTGTCCTTCTATCAATAATATAAGCATAATATGGCCAATAATATGAGTTAGATTGATAATAATAAGAGGAATAAGTATAGTAATTGTCGTTCTATCGATCATATAAGCATAATATGGCTAATGATATGAGTTAGATTGATAATAATAAGAGTAACAAGTATAGTAATTGTCGTTCCATCGATAATATAAGCATAATATGGCTAATAGTATGAGTTAGATTGATAATAGTAAGAGTAATAAGTATAGTAATTGTCGTTCTATCGATAATATAAGCATAATATGGCCAATAATATGAGTTAGATTGATAATAATAAGAGTAATAAGTATAGTAATTGTCGTCCTATCGATCATATCCACATAGTATGGCCAATAATATGAGTTAGATTGATAATAATAAGAGTAACAAGTACAGTAATTGTCTTTCTATCGATCATATAAGCATAATATGGCTAATAATATGAGTTAGATTGATAATAATAAGAGTAACAACTATAGTAATTGTCCTTCTATCAATAATATAAGCATAATATGGCTAATAATATGAGATAGGTTGATAATACTAAGAGTAATAAGTATAGTAATTGTCGTCCTATCGATCATATCCACATAATATGGCCAATAATATGAGTTAGATTGAAAATAATAAGAGTAACAAGTATAGTAATTGTCTTTCTATCGATCATATAAGCATAATATGGGTAATAATATGAGTTAGATTGATAATAATAAGCGTAACAAGTATAGTAATTGTCCTTCTTTCGATAATATAAGCATAATATGGCTAATAATATGAGTTAGATTGATAATAATAAGAGTAACAAGTATAGTAATTGTCGTTCTATCGATAATATAAGCATAATATGGCTAATAATATGAGTTAGATTGATAATAGTAAGAGTAATAAGTATAGTAATTGTCGTTCTATCGATCATATCTGCATAATATGGAAATAATATGAGTTGGATTGATAATAATAAGAGTAACAGGTATAGTAATTGTCGTTCAATCGATCGTATAAGCATAATATGGCTAATAATATGAGTTACATTGATAATAATAAGAGTAATAAGTATAGTATTTGTCGTTCTATCGATCATATAAGCATAATATGGCTAATAATATGAGTTAGATTGATAATAATAAGAGTAACAAGTATAGCAATTGCCGTTCTATCGATAATATAAGCATAATATGGCTAATAATATGAGTTAGATTGATAATAATAAGCGTAACAAGTATAGTAATTGTCGTTCTATCGATCATATAAGCATAATATGGCTAATAATATGTGTTCGATTGATAATAGTAAGAGTAATAAGTATAGTAATTGTCGTTCAATCGATCATATCCACATAATATGGCCAATAATATGAGTTAGATTGATAATAATAGGAGTAATAAGTATAGTAATTGTCGTCCTATCGATCATATCCACATAATATGGCCAATAATATGAGTTAGATTGATAATAATAAGAGTAACAAGTATAGTAATTGTCTTTCTATCGATCATATAAGCATAATATGGCTAATAATATGAGAAAGATTGATAATAATAAGAGTAACAAGTATAGTAATTGTCTTTCTATCGATCATATAAGCATAATATGGCTAATAATATGAGTTAGATTGATAATAATAAGAGTAACAACTATAGTAATTGTCCTTCTATCAATAATATAAGCATAATATGGCTAATAATATGAGTTAGATTGATAATAATAAGCGTAACAAGTATAGTAATTGTCGTTCTATCGATCATATAAGCATAATATGGCTAATAATATGTGTTCGATTGATAATAGTAAGAGTAATAAGTATAGTAATTGTCGTTCAATCGATCATATCCACATAATATGGCCAATAATATGAGTTAGATTGATAATAATAAGAGTAATAAGTATAGTAATTGTCGTCCTATCGATCATATCCACATAATATGGCCAATAATATGAGTTAGATTGATAATAATAAGAGTAACAACCACAGTAATTGTCCTTCTATCAATAATATAAGCATAATATGGCTAATAATATGAGAAAGATTGATAATAATAAGAGTAATAAGTATAGTAATTGTCGTCCTATCGATCATATCCACATAATATGGCCAATAATATGAGTTAGATTGATAATAATAAGAGTAACAAGTATAGTAATTGTCTTTCTATCGATCATATAAGCATAATAAGGCTAATAATATGAGTTAGATTGATAATAATAAGAGTAACAACTATAGTAATTGTCCTTCTATCAACAATATAAGCATAATATGGCTAATAATATGAGTTAGATTGATAATAATAAGCGTAACAAGTATAGTAATTGTCCTTCTTTCGATAATATAAGCATAATATGGCCAATAATATGAGTTAGATTGATAATAATAAGAGTAATAAGTATAGTAATTGTCGTTCTATCGATCATATAAGCATAATATGGCTAATAATATGAGTTAGATTGATAATAATAAGAGTAACAAGTATAGTAATTGTCGTTAAATCGATAATATAAGCATAATATGGCTAATAATATGAGTTAGATTGATAATAGTAAGAGTAATAAGTATAGTAATTGTCGTTCTATCGATAATACAAGCATAATATGGCCAATAGTATGAGTTAGATTGATAATAATAAGAGTAATAAGTATAGTAATTGTCGTCCTATCGATCATATCCACATAATATGGCCAATAATATGAGTTAGATTGATAATAATAAGAGTAACAAGTATAGTAATTGTCTTTCTATCGATCATATAAGCATAATATGGCTAATAATATGAGTTAGATTGATAATAATAAGAGTAACAACTATAGTAATTGTCCTTCTATCAATAATATAAGCATAATATGGCTAATAATATGAGATAGATTGATAATAATAAGAGTAATAAGTATAGTAATTGTCGTCCTATCGATCATATCCACATAATATGGCCAATAATATGAGTTAGATTGAAAATAATAAGAGTAACAAGTATAGTAATTGTCTTTCTATCGATCATATAAGCATAATATGGCTAATAATATGAGTTAGATTGATAATAATAAGAGTAACAGGTATAGTAATTGTCGTTCTATCGATAATATAAGCATAATATGGCTAATAATATGAGTTAGATTGATAATAATAAGAGTAACAAGTATAGTAATTGTCGTTCCATCGATAATATAAGCATAATATGGCTAATAATATGAGTTAGATTGATAATAGTAAGAGTAATAAGTATAGTAATTGTCGTTCTATCGATAATACAAGCATAATATGGCCAATAGTATGAGTTAGATTGATAATAATAAGAGTAATAAGTATAATAATTGTCGTCCTATCGATCATATAAGCATAATATGGCTAATAATATGAGTTAGATTGATAATAGTAAGAGTAATAAGTATAGTAATTGTCGTTCTATCGATCATATCTGCATAATATGGAAATAATATGAGTTAGATTGATAATAATAAGAGTAACAAGTATAGTAATTGTCGTTCAATCGATCATATAAGCATAATATGGCTAATAATATGAGTTACATTGATAATAATAAGAGTAATAAGTATAGTATTTGTCGTTCTATCGATCATATAAGCATAATATGGCTAATAATATGAGTTAGATTGATAATAATAAGAGTAACAAGTATAGCAATTGCCGTTCTATCGATAATATAAGCATAATATGGCTAATAATATGAGTTAGATTGATAATAATAAGCGTAACAAGTATAGTAATTGTCGTTCTATCGATCATATAAGCATAATATGGCTAATAATATGTGTTCGATTGATAATAGTAAGAGTAATAAGTATAGTAATTGTCGTTCAATCGATCATATCCACATAATATGGCCAATAATATGAGTTAGATTGATAATAATAGGAGTAATAAGTATAGTAATTGTCGTCCTATCGATCATATCCACATAATATGGCCAATAATATGAGTTAGATTGATAATAATAAGAGTAACAAGTATAGTAATTGTCTTTCTATCGATCATATAAGCATAATATGGCTAATAATATGAGAAAGATTGATAATAATAAGAGTAACAACTATAGTAATTGTCCTTCTATCAATAATATAAGCATAATATGGCTAATAATATGAGTTACATTGATAATAATAAGAGTAACAAGTATAGTAATTGTCTTTCTATCGATCATATAAGCATAATATGGCTAATAATATGAGTTAGATTGATAATAATAAGAGTAACAATTATAGTAATTGTCCTTCTATCGATAATATAAGCATAATATGGCTAATAATATGAGTTAGATTGATAATAATAAGCGTAACAAGTATAGTAATTGTCGTTCTATCGATCATATAAGCATAATATGGCTAATAATATGTGTTCGATTGATAATAGTAAGAGTAATAAGTATAGTAATTCTCGTTCAATCGATCACATCCACATAATATGGCCAATAATATGAGTTAGATTGATAATAATAAGAGTAATAAGTATAGTAATTGTCGTCCTATCGATCATATCCACATAATATGGCCAATAATATGAGTTAGATTGATAATAATAAGAGTAACAAGTATAGTAATTGTCTTTCTATCGATCATATAAGCATAATATGGCTAATAATATGAGTTAGATTGATAATAATAAGAGTAACAGCTATAGTAATTGTCCTTCTATCAATAATATAAGCATAATATGGCCAATAATATGAGTTAGATTGATAATAATAAGAGTAATAAGTATAGTAATTGTCGTTCTATCGATCATATAAGCATAATATGGCTAATGATATGAGTTAGATTGATAATAATAAGAGTAACAAGTATAGTAATTGTCGTTCCATCGATAATATAAGCATAATATGGCTAATAGTATGAGTTAGATTGATAATAGTAAGAGTAATAAGTATAGTAATTGTCGTTCTATCGATAATATAAGCATAATATGGCCAGTAATATGAGTTAGATTGATAATAATAAGAGTAATAAGTATAGTAATTGTCGTCCTATCGATCATATCCACATAGTATGGCCAATAATATGAGTTAGATTGATAATAATAAGAGTAACAAGTATAGTAATTGTCTTTCTATCGATCATATAAGCATAATATGGCTAATAATATGAGTTAGATTGATAATAATAAGAGTAACAACTATAGTAATTGTCCTTCTATCAATAATATAAGCATAATATGGCTAATAATATGAGATAGGTTGATAATACTAAGAGTAATAAGTATAGTAATTGTCGTCCTATCGATCATATCCACATAATATGGCCAATAATATGAGTTAGATTGAAAATAATAAGAGTAACAAGTATAGTAATTGTCTTTCTATCGATCATATAAGCATAATATGGCTAATAATATGAGTTAGATTGATAATAATAAGCGTAACAACTATAGTAATTGTCCTTCTATCAACAATATAAGCATAATATGGCTAATAATATGAGTTAGATTGATAATAATAAGCGTAACAAGTATAGTAATTGTCCTTCTTTCGATAATATAAGCATAATATGGCCAATAATATGAGTTAGATTGATAATAATAAGAGTAATAAGTATAGTAATTGTCGTTCTATCGATCATATAAGCATAATATGGCTAATAATATGAGTTAGATTGATAATAATAAGAGTAACAAGTATAGTAATTGTCGTTCCATCGATAATATAAGCATAATATGGCTAATAATATGAGTTAGATTGATAATAGTAAGAGTAATAAGTATAGTAATTGTCGTTCTATCGATAATACAAGCATAATATGGCCAATAGTATGAGTTAGATTGATAATAATAAGAGTAATAAGTATAGTAATTGTCGTCCTATCGATCATATCCACATAATATGGCCAATAATATGAGTTAGATTGATAATAATAAGAGTAACAAGTATAGTAATTGTCTTTCTATCGATCATATAAGCATAATATGGCTAATAATATGAGTTAGATTGATAATAATAAGAGTAACAACTATAGTAATTGTCCTTCTATCAATAATATAAGCATAATATGGCTAATAATATGAGATAGATTGATAATAATAAGAGTAATAAGTATAGTAATTGTCGTCCTATCGATCATATCCACATAATATGGCCAATAATATGAGTTAGATTGAAAATAATAAGAGTAACAAGTATAGTAATTGTCTTTCTATCGATCATATAAGCATAATATGGCTAATAATATGAGTTAGATTGATAATAATAAGAGTAACAGGTATAGTAATTGTCGTTCTATCGATAATATAAGCATAATATGGCTAATAATATGAGTATGATTGATAATAATATGAGTATGATGATTGATAATAATAAGAGTAACAAGTATAGTAATTGTCGTTCCATCGATAATATAAGCATAATATGGCTAATAATATGAGTTAGATTGATAATAGTAAGAGTAATAAGTATAGTAATTGTCGTTCTATCGATAATACAAGCATAATATGGCCAATAGTATGAGTTAGATTGATAATAATAAGAGTAATAAGTATAATAATTGTCGTCCTATCGATCATATAAGCATAATATGGCTAATAATATGAGTTAGATTGATAATAATAAGAGTAACAACTATAGTAATTGTCCTTCTATCAATAAAATAAGCATAATATGGCTAATAATATGAGATAGATTGATAATAATAAGAGTAATAAGTATAGTAATTGTCGTCCTATCGATCATATCCACATAATATGGCCAATAATATGAGTTAGATTGAAAATAATAAGAGTAACAAGTATAGTAATTGTCTTTCTATCGATCATATAAGCATAATATGGCTAATAATATGAGTTAGATTGATAATAATAAGAGTAACAACTATAGTAATTGTCCTTCTATCAATAATATAAGCATAATATGGCTAATAATATGAGTTAGATTGATAATAATAAGCGTAACAAGTATAGTAATTGTCCTTCTTTCGATAATATAAGCATAATATGGCCAATAATATGAGTTAGATTGATAATAATAAGAGTAATAAGTATAGTAATTGTCGTTCTATCGATCATATAAGCATAATATGGCTAATAATATGAGTTAGATTGATAATAATAAAAGTAACAGGTATAGTAATTGTCGTTCTATCGATAATATAAGCATAATATGGCTAATAATATGAGTTAGATTGATAATAGTAAGAGTAATAAGTATAGTAATTGTCGTTCTATCGATCATATCTGCATAATATGGAAATAATATGAGTTAGATTGATAATAATAAGAGTAACAAGTATAGTAATTGTCGTTCAATCGATCATATAAGCATAATATGGCTAATAATATGAGTTACATTGATAATAATAAGAGTAATAAGTATAGTATTTGTCGTTCTATCGATCATATAAGCATAATATGGCTAATAATATGAGTTAGATTGATAATAATAAGAGTAACAAGTATAGCAATTGCCGTTCTATCGATAATATAAGCATAATATGGCTAATAATATGAGTTAGATTGATAATAATAAGCGTAACAAGTATAGTAATTGTCGTTCTATCGATCATATAAGCATAATATGGCTAATAATATGTGTTCGATTGATAATAGTAAGAGTAATAAGTATAGTAATTGTCGTTCAATCGATCATATCCACATAATATGGCCAATAATATGAGTTAGATTGATAATAATAGGAGTAATAAGTATAGTAATTGTCGTCCTATCGATCATATCCACATAATATGGCCAATAATATGAGTTAGATTGATAATAATAAGAGTAACAAGTATAGTAATTGTCTTTCTATCGATCATATAAGCATAATATGGCTAATAATATGAGAAAGATTGATAATAATAAGAGTAACAACTATAGTAATTGTCCTTCTATCAATAATATAAGCATAATATGGCTAATAATATGAGTTAGATTGATAATAATAAGCGTAACAAGTATAGTAATTGTCGTTCTATCGATCATATAAGCATAATATGGCTAATAATATGTGTTCGATTGATAATAGTAAGAGTAATAAGTATAGTAATTGTCGTTCAATCGATCATATAAGCATAATATGGCTAATAATATGAGTTAGATTGATAATAATAAGAGTAACAAGTATAGTAATTGTCTTTCTATCGATCATATAAGCATAATATGGCTAATAATATGAGAAAGATTGATAATAATAAGAGTAACAAGTATAGTAATTGTCTTTCTATCGATCATATAAGCATAATATGGCTAATAATATGAGTTAGATTGATAATAATAAGAGTAACAACTATAGTAATTGTCCTTCTATCAATAATATAAGCATAATATGGCTAATAATATGAGTTAGATTGATAATAATAAGCGTAACAAGTATAGTAATTGTCGTTCTATCGATCATATAAGCATAATATGGCTAATAATATGTGTTCGATTGATAATAGTAAGAGTAATAAGTATAGTAATTGTCGTTCAATCGATCATATCCACATAATATGGCCAATAATATGAGTTAGATTGATAATAATAAGAGTAATAAGTATAGTAATTGTCGTCCTATCGATCATATCCACATAATATGGCCAATAATATGAGTTAGATTGATAATAATAAGAGTAACAACCACAGTAATTGTCCTTCTATCAATAATATAAGCATAATATGGCTAATAATATGAGAAAGATTGATAATAATAAGAGTAATAAGTATAGTAATTGTCGTCCTATCGATCATATCCACATAATATGGCCAATAATATGAGTTAGATTGATAATAATAAGAGTAACAAGTATAGTAATTGTCTTTCTATCGATCATATAAGCATAATAAGGCTAATAATATGAGTTAGATTGATAATAATAAGAGTAACAACTATAGTAATTGTCCTTCTATCAACAATATAAGCATAATATGGCTAATAATATGAGTTAGATTGATAATAATAAGCGTAACAAGTATAGTAATTGTCCTTCTTTCGATAATATAAGCATAATATGGCCAATAATATGAGTTAGATTGATAATAATAAGAGTAATAAGTATAGTAATTGTCGTTCTATCGATCATATAAGCATAATATGGCTAATAATATGAGTTAGATTGATAATAATAAGAGTAACAAGTATAGTAATTGTCGTTAAATCGATAATATAAGCATAATATGGCTAATAATATGAGTTAGATTGATAATAGTAAGAGTAATAAGTATAGTAATTGTCGTTCTATCGATAATACAAGCATAATATGGCCAATAGTATGAGTTAGATTGATAATAATAAGAGTAATAAGTATAGTAATTGTCGTCCTATCGATCATATCCACATAATATGGCCAATAATATGAGTTAGATTGATAATAATAAGAGTAACAAGTATAGTAATTGTCTTTCTATCGATCATATAAGCATAATATGGCTAATAATATGAGTTAGATTGATAATAATAAGAGTAACAACTATAGTAATTGTCCTTCTATCAATAATATAAGCATAATATGGCTAATAATATGAGATAGATTGATAATAATAAGAGTAATAAGTATAGTAATTGTCGTCCTATCGATCATATCCACATAATATGGCCAATAATATGAGTTAGATTGAAAATAATAAGAGTAACAAGTATAGTAATTGTCTTTCTATCGATCATATAAGCATAATATGGCTAATAATATGAGTTAGATTGATAATAATAAGAGTAACAGGTATAGTAATTGTCGTTCTATCGATAATATAAGCATAATATGGCTAATAATATGAGTTAGATTGATAATAATAAGAGTAACAAGTATAGTAATTGTCGTTCCATCGATAATATAAGCATAATATGGCTAATAATATGAGTTAGATTGATAATAGTAAGAGTAATAAGTATAGTAATTGTCGTTCTATCGATAATACAAGCATAATATGGCCAATAGTATGAGTTAGATTGATAATAATAAGAGTAATAAGTATAATAATTGTCGTCCTATCGATCATATAAGCATAATATGGCTAATAATATGAGTTAGATTGATAATAATAAGAGTAACAACTATAGTAATTGTCCTTCTATCAATAAAATAAGCATAATATGGCTAATAATATGAGATAGATTGATAATAATAAGAGTAATAAGTATAGTAATTGTCGTCCTATCGATCATATCCACATAATATGGCCAATAATATGAGTTAGATTGAAAATAATAAGAGTAACAAGTATAGTAATTGTCTTTCTATCGATCATATAAGCATAATATGGCTAATAATATGAGTTAGATTGATAATAATAAGAGTAACAACTATAGTAATTGTCCTTCTATCAATAATATAAGCATAATATGGCTAATAATATGAGTTAGATTGATAATAATAAGCGTAACAAGTATAGTAATTGTCCTTCTTTCGATAATATAAGCATAATATGGCCAATAATATGAGTTAGATTGATAATAATAAGAGTAATAAGTATAGTAATTGTCGTTCTATCGATCATATAAGCATAATATGGCTAATAATATGAGTTAGATTGATAATAATAAAAGTAACAGGTATAGTAATTGTCGTTCTATCGATAATATAAGCATAATATGGCTAATAATATGAGTTAGATTGATAATAGTAAGAGTAATAAGTATAGTAATTGTCGTTCTATCGATCATATCTGCATAATATGGAAATAATATGAGTTAGATTGATAATAATAAGAGTAACAAGTATAGTAATTGTCGTTCAATCGATCATATAAGCATAATATGGCTAATAATATGAGTTACATTGATAATAATAAGAGTAATAAGTATAGTATTTGTCGTTCTATCGATCATATAAGCATAATATGGCTAATAATATGAGTTAGATTGATAATAATAAGAGTAACAAGTATAGCAATTGCCGTTCTATCGATAATATAAGCATAATATGGCTAATAATATGAGTTAGATTGATAATAATAAGCGTAACAAGTATAGTAATTGTCGTTCTATCGATCATATAAGCATAATATGGCTAATAATATGTGTTCGATTGATAATAGTAAGAGTAATAAGTATAGTAATTGTCGTTCAATCGATCATATCCACATAATATGGCCAATAATATGAGTTAGATTGATAATAATAGGAGTAATAAGTATAGTAATTGTCGTCCTATCGATCATATCCACATAATATGGCCAATAATATGAGTTAGATTGATAATAATAAGAGTAACAAGTATAGTAATTGTCTTTCTATCGATCATATAAGCATAATATGGCTAATAATATGAGAAAGATTGATAATAATAAGAGTAACAACTATAGTAATTGTCCTTCTATCAATAATATAAGCATAATATGGCTAATAATATGAGTTACATTGATAATAATAAGAGTAACAAGTATAGTAATTGTCTTTCTATCGATCATATAAGCATAATATGGCTAATAATATGAGTTAGATTGATAATAATAAGAGTAACAATTATAGTAATTGTCCTTCTATCGATAATATAAGCATAATATGGCTAATAATATGAGTTAGATTGATAATAATAAGCGTAACAAGTATAGTAATTGTCGTTCTATCGATCATATAAGCATAATATGGCTAATAATATGTGTTCGATTGATAATAGTAAGAGTAATAAGTATAGTAATTCTCGTTCAATCGATCATATCCACATAATATGGCCAATAATATGAGTTAGATTGATAATAATAAGAGTAATAAGTATAGTAATTGTCGTCCTATCGATCATATCCACATAATATGGCCAATAATATGAGTTAGATTGATAATAATAAGAGTAACAAGTATAGTAATTGTCTTTCTATCGATCATATAAGCATAATATGGCTAATAATATGAGTTAGATTGATAATAATAAGAGTAACAGCTATAGTAATTGTCCTTCTATCAATAATATAAGCATAATATGGCCAATAATATGAGTTAGATTGATAATAATAAGAGTAATAAGTATAGTAATTGTCGTTCTATCGATCATATAAGCATAATATGGCTAATGATATGAGTTAGATTGATAATAATAAGAGTAACAAGTATAGTAATTGTCGTTCCATCGATAATATAAGCATAATATGGCTAATAGTATGAGTTAGATTGATAATAGTAAGAGTAATAAGTATAGTAATTGTCGTTCTATCGATAATATAAGCATAATATGGCCAGTAATATGAGTTAGATTGATAATAATAAGAGTAATAAGTATAGTAATTGTCGTCCTATCGATCATATCCACATAGTATGGCCAATAATATGAGTTAGATTGATAATAATAAGAGTAACAAGTATAGTAATTGTCTTTCTATCGATCATATAAGCATAATATGGCTAATAATATGAGTTAGATTGATAATAATAAGAGTAACAACTATAGTAATTGTCCTTCTATCAATAATATAAGCATAATATGGCTAATAATATGAGATAGGTTGATAATACTAAGAGTAATAAGTATAGTAATTGTCGTCCTATCGATCATATCCACATAATATGGCCAATAATATGAGTTAGATTGAAAATAATAAGAGTAACAAGTATAGTAATTGTCTTTCTATCGATCATATAAGCATAATATGGCTAATAATATGAGTTAGATTGATAATAATAAGCGTAACAACTATAGTAATTGTCCTTCTATCAACAATATAAGCATAATATGGCTAATAATATGAGTTAGATTGATAATAATAAGCGTAACAAGTATAGTAATTGTCCTTCTTTCGATAATATAAGCATAATATGGCCAATAATATGAGTTAGATTGATAATAATAAGAGTAATAAGTATAGTAATTGTCGTTCTATCGATCATATAAGCATAATATGGCTAATAATATGAGTTAGATTGATAATAATAAGAGTAACAAGTATAGTAATTGTCGTTCCATCGATAATATAAGCATAATATGGCTAATAATATGAGTTAGATTGATAATAGTAAGAGTAATAAGTATAGTAATTGTCGTTCTATCGATAATACAAGCATAATATGGCCAATAGTATGAGTTAGATTGATAATAATAAGAGTAATAAGTATAGTAATTGTCGTCCTATCGATCATATCCACATAATATGGCCAATAATATGAGTTAGATTGATAATAATAAGAGTAACAAGTATAGTAATTGTCTTTCTATCGATCATATAAGCATAATATGGCTAATAATATGAGTTAGATTGATAATAATAAGAGTAACAACTATAGTAATTGTCCTTCTATCAATAATATAAGCATAATATGGCTAATAATATGAGATAGATTGATAATAATAAGAGTAATAAGTATAGTAATTGTCGTCCTATCGATCATATCCACATAATATGGCCAATAATATGAGTTAGATTGATAATAATAAGAGTAACAAGTATAGTAATTGTCTTTCTATCGATCATATAAGCATAATATGGCTAATAATATGAGTTAGATTGATAATAATAAGAGTAACAACTATAGTAATTGTCCTTCTATCAATAATATAAGCATAATATGGCTAATAATATGAGATAGATTGATAATAATAAGAGTAATAAGTATAGTAATTGTCGTCCTATCGATCATATCCACATAATATGGCCAATAATATGAGTTAGATTGAAAATAATAAGAGTAACAAGTATAGTAATTGTCTTTCTATCGATCATATAAGCATAATATGGCTAATAATATGAGTTAGATTGATAATAATAAGAGTAACAGGTATAGTAATTGTCGTTCTATCGATAATATAAGCATAATATGGCTAATAATATGAGTATGATTGATAATAATATGAGTATGATGATTGATAATAATAAGAGTAACAAGTATAGTAATTGTCGTTCCATCGATAATATAAGCATAATATGGCTAATAATATGAGTTAGATTGATAATAGTAAGAGTAATAAGTATAGTAATTGTCGTTCTATCGATAATACAAGCATAATATGGCCAATAGTATGAGTTAGATTGATAATAATAAGAGTAATAAGTATAATAATTGTCGTCCTATCGATCATATAAGCATAATATGGCTAATAATATGAGTTAGATTGATAATAATAAGAGTAACAACTATAGTAATTGTCCTTCTATCAATAAAATAAGCATAATATGGCTAATAATATGAGATAGATTGATAATAATAAGAGTAATAAGTATAGTAATTGTCGTCCTATCGATCATATCCACATAATATGGCCAATAATATGAGTTAGATTGAAAATAATAAGAGTAACAAGTATAGTAATTGTCTTTCTATCGATCATATAAGCATAATATGGCTAATAATATGAGTTAGATTGATAATAATAAGAGTAACAACTATAGTAATTGTCCTTCTATCAATAATATAAGCATAATATGGCTAATAATATGAGTTAGATTGATAATAATAAGCGTAACAAGTATAGTAATTGTCCTTCTTTCGATAATATAAGCATAATATGGCCAATAATATGAGTTAGATTGATAATAATAAGAGTAATAAGTATAGTAATTGTCGTTCTATCGATCATATAAGCATAATATGGCTAATAATATGAGTTAGATTGATAATAATAAAAGTAACAGGTATAGTAATTGTCGTTCTATCGATAATATAAGCATAATATGGCTAATAATATGAGTTAGATTGATAATAGTAAGAGTAATAAGTATAGTAATTGTCGTTCTATCGATCATATCTGCATAATATGGAAATAATATGAGTTAGATTGATAATAATAAGAGTAACAAGTATAGTAATTGTCGTTCAATCGATCATATAAGCATAATATGGCTAATAATATGAGTTACATTGATAATAATAAGAGTAATAAGTATAGTATTTGTCGTTCTATCGATCATATAAGCATAATATGGCTAATAATATGAGTTAGATTGATAATAATAAGAGTAACAAGTATAGCAATTGCCGTTCTATCGATAATATAAGCATAATATGGCTAATAATATGAGTTAGATTGATAATAATAAGCGTAACAAGTATAGTAATTGTCGTTCTATCGATCATATAAGCATAATATGGCTAATAATATGTGTTCGATTGATAATAGTAAGAGTAATAAGTATAGTAATTGTCGTTCAATCGATCATATCCACATAATATGGCCAATAATATGAGTTAGATTGATAATAATAGGAGTAATAAGTATAGTAATTGTCGTCCTATCGATCATATCCACATAATATGGCCAATAATATGAGTTAGATTGATAATAATAAGAGTAACAAGTATAGTAATTGTCTTTCTATCGATCATATAAGCATAATATGGCTAATAATATGAGAAAGATTGATAATAATAAGAGTAACAATTATAGTAATTGTCCTTCTATCGATAATATAAGCATAATATGGCTAATAATATGAGTTAGATTGATAATAATAAGCGTAACAAGTATAGTAATTGTCGTTCTATCGATCATATAAGCATAATATGGCTAATAATATGTGTTCGATTGATAATAGTAAGAGTAATAACTATAGTAATTCTCGTTCAATCGATCATATCCACATAATATGGCCAATAATATGAGTTAGATTGATAATAATAAGAGTAATAAGTATAGTAATTGTCGTCCTATCGATCATATCCACATAATATGGCCAATAATATGAGTTAGATTGATAATAATAAGAGTAACAGCTATAGTAATTGTCCTTCTATCAATAATATAAGCATAATATGGCCAATAATATGAGTTAGATTGATAATACTAAGAGTAATAAGTATAGTAATTGTCGTCCTATCGATCATATCCACATAATATGGCCAATAATATGAGTTAGATTGAAAATAATAAGAGTAACAAGTATAGTAATTGTCTTTCTATCGATCATATAAGCATAATATGGCTAATAATATGAGTTAGATTGATAATAATAAGAGTAACAGCTATAGTAATTGTCCTTCTATCAATAATATAAGCATAATATGGCCAATAATATGAGTTAGATTGATAATACTAAGAGTAATAAGTATAGTAATTGTCGTCCTATCGATCATATCCACATAATATGGCCAATAATATGAGTTAGATTGAAAATAATAAGAGTAACAAGTATAGTAATTGTCTTTCTATCGATCATATAAGCATAATATGGCTAATAATATGAGTTAGATTGATAATAATAAGCGTAACAAGTATAGTAATTGTCCTTCATTCGATAATATAAGCATAATATGGCTAATAATATGAGTTAGATTGATAATAATAAGAGTAACAAGTATAGTAATTGTCGTTCTATCGATAAGATAAGCATAATATGGCTAATAATATGAGTTAGATTGATAATAGTAAGAGTAATAAGTATAGTAATTGTCGTTCTATCGGTCATATCTGCATAATATGGAAATAATATGAGTTGGATTGATAATAATAAGAGTAACAAGTATAGTAATTGTCGTTCAATCGATCGTATAAGCATAATATGGCTAATAATATGAGTTACATTGATAATAATAAGAGTAATAAGTATAGTATTTGTCGTTCTATCGATCATATAAGCATAATATGGCTAATAATATGAGTTAGATTGATAATAATAAGAGTAACAAGTATAGCAATTGCCGTTCTATCGATAATATAAGCATAATATGGCTAATAATATGAGTTAGATTGATAATAATAAGCGTAACAAGTATAGTAATTGTCGTTCTATCGATCATATAAGCATAATATGGCTAATAATATGTGTTCGATTGATAATAGTAAGAGTAATAAGTATAGTAATTGTCGTTCAATCGATCATATCCACATAATATGGCCAATAATATGAGTTAGATTGATAATAATAGGAGTAATAAGTATAGTAATTGTCGTCCTATCGATCATATCCACATAATATGGCCAATAATATGAGTTAGATTGATAATAATAAGAGTAACAAGTATAGTAATTGTCTTTCTATCGATCATATAAGCATAATATGGCTAATAATATGAGAAAGATTGATAATAATAAGAGTAATAAGTATAGTAATTGTCGTCCTATCGATCATATCCACATAATATGGCCAATAATATGAGTTAGATTGATAATAATAAGAGTAACAAGTATAGTAATTGTCTTTCTATCGATCATATAAGCATAATATGGCTAATAATATGAGTTAGATTGATAATAATAAGAGTAACAACTATAGTAATTGTCCTTCTATCAATAATATAAGCATAATATGGCTAATAATATGAGATAGATTGATAATAATAAGAGTAATAAGTATAGTAATTGTCGTCCTATCGATCATATCCACATAATATGGCCAATAATATGAGTTAGATTGAAAATAATAAGAGTAACAAGTATAGTAATTGTCTTTCTATCGATCATATAAGCATAATATGGCTAATAATATGAGTTAGATTGATAATAATAAGAGTAACAGGTATAGTAATTGTCGTTCTATCGATAATATAAGCATAATATGGCTAATAATATGAGTTAGATTGATAATAATAAGAGTAACAAGTATAGTAATTGTCGTTCCATCGATAATATAAGCATAATATGGCTAATAATATGAGTTAGATTAATAATAGTAAGAGTAATAAGTATAGTAATTGTCGTTCTATCGATAATACAAGCATAATATGGCCAATAGTATGAGTTAGATTGATAATAATAAGAGTAATAAGTATAATAATTGTCGTCCTATCGATCATATCCACATAATATGGCCAATAATATGAGTTAGATTGATAATAATAAGAGTAACAAGTATAGTAATTGTCTTTCTATCGATCATATAAGCATAATATGGCTAATAATATGAGTTAGATTGATAATAATAAGAGTAGCAACTATAGTAATTGTCCTTCTATCAATAATATAAGCATAATATGGCTAATAATATGAGATAGATTGATAATAATAAGAGTAATAAGTATAGTAATTGTCGTCCTATCGATCATATCCACATAATATGGCCAATAATATGAGTTAGATTGAAAATAATAAGAGTAACAAGTATAGTAATTGTCTTTCTATCGATCATATAAGCATAATATGGCTAATAATATGAGTTAGATTGATAATAATAAGAGTAACAACTATAGTAATTGTCCTTCTATCAATAATATAAGCATAATATGGCTAATAATATGAGTTAGATTGATAATAATAAGCGTAACAAGTATAGTAATTGTCCTTCTTTCGATAATATAAGCATAATATGGCCAATAATATGAGTTAGATTGATAATAATAAGAGTAATAAGTATAGTAATTGTCGTTCTATCGATCATATAAGCATAATATGGCTAATAATATGAGTTAGATTGATAATAATAAAAGTAACAGGTATAGTAATTGTCATTCTATCGATAATATAAGCATAATATGGCTAATAATATGAGTTAGATTGATAATAGTAAGAGTAATAAGTATAGTAATTGTCGTTCTATCGATCATATCTGCATAATATGGAAATAATATGAGTTAGATTGATAATAATAAGAGTAACAAGTATAGTAATTGTCGTTCAATCGATCATATAAGCATAATATGGCTAATAATATGAGTTACATTGATAATAATAAGAGTAATAAGTATAGTATTTGTCGTTCTATCGATCATATAAGCATAATATGGCTAATAATATGAGTTAGATTGATAATAATAAGAGTAACAAGTATAGCAATTGCCGTTCTATCGATAATATAAGCATAATATGGCTAATAATATGAGTTAGATTGATACTAATAAGCGTAACAAGTATAGTAATTGTCGTTCTATCGATCATATAAGCATAATATGGCTAATAATATGTGTTCGATTGATAATAGTAAGAGTAATAAGTATAGTAATTGTCGTTCAATCGATCATATCCACATAATATGGCCAATAATATGAGTTAGATTGATAATAATAGGAGTAATAAGTATAGTAATTGTCGTCCTATCGATCATATCCACATAATATGGCCAATAATATGAGTTAGATTGATAATAATAAGAGTAACAACTACAGTAATTGTCCTTCTATCAATAATATAAGCATAATATGGCTAATAATATGAGAAAGATTGATAATAATAAGAGTAATAAGTATAGTAATTGTCGTCCTATCGATCATATCCACATAATATGGCCAATAATATGAGTTAGATTGATAATAATAAGAGTAACAAGTATAGTAATTGTCTTTCTATCGATCATATAAGCATAATAAGGCTAATAATATGAGTTAGATTGATAATAATAAGAGTAACAACTATAGTAATTGTCCTTCTATCAATAATATAAGCATAATATGGCTAATAATATGAGTTAGATTGATAATAATAAGCGTAACAAGTATAGTAATTGTCCTTCTTTCGATAATATAAGCATAATATGGCCAATAATATGAGTTAGATTGATAATAATAAGAGTAATAAGTATAGTAATTGTCGTTCTATCGATCATATAAGCATAATATGGCTAATAATATGAGTTAGATTGATAATAATAAGAGTAACAAGTATAGTAATTGTCGTTCCATCGATAATATAAGCATAATATGGCTAATAATATGAGTTAGATTGATAATAGTAAGAGTAATAAGTATAGTAATTGTCGTTCTATCGATAATACAAGCATAATATGGCCAATAGTATGAGTTAGATTGATAATAATAAGAGTAATAAGTATAGTAATTGTCGTCCTATCGATCATATCCACATAATATGGCCAATAATATGAGTTAGATTGATAATAATAAGAGTAACAAGTATAGTAATTGTCTTTCTATCGATCATATAAGCATAATATGGCTAATAATATGAGTTAGATTGATAATAATAAGAGTAACAGGTATAGTAATTGTCGTTCTATCGATAATATAAGCATAATATGGCTAATAATATGAGTTAGATTGATAATAATAAGAGTAACAAGTATAGTAATTGTCGTTCCATCGATAATATAAGCATAATATGGCTAATAATATGAGTTAGATTGATAATAGTAAGAGTAATAAGTATAGTAATTGTCGTTCTATCGATAATACAAGCATAATATGGCCAATAGTATGAGTTAGATTGATAATAATAAGAGTAATAAGTATAATAATTGTCGTCCTATCGATCATATCCACATAATATGGCCAATAATATGAGTTAGATTGATAATAATAAGAGTAACAAGTATAGTAATTGTCTTTCTATCGATCATATAAGCATAATATGGCTAATAATATGAGTTAGATTGATAATAATAAGAGTAACAACTATAGTAATTGTCCTTCTATCAATAATATAAGCATAATATGGCTAATAATATGAGATAGATTGATAATAATAAGAGTAATAAGTATAGTAATTGTCGTCCTATCGATCATATCCACATAATATGGCCAATAATATGAGTTAGATTGAAAATAATAAGAGTAACAAGTATAGTAATTGTCTTTCTATCGATCATATAAGCATAATATGGCTAATAATATGAGTTAGATTGATAATAATAAGAGTAACAACTATAGTAATTGTCCTTCTATCAATAATATAAGCATAATATGGCTAATAATATGAGTTAGATTGATAATAATAAGCGTAACAAGTATAGTAATTGTCCTTCTTTCGATAATATAAGCATAATATGGCCAATAATATGAGTTAGATTGATAATAATAAGAGTAATAAGTATAGTAATTGTCGTTCTATCGATCATATAAGCATAATATGGCTAATAATATGAGTTAGATTGATAATAATAAAAGTAACAGGTATAGTAATTGTCATTCTATCGATAATATAAGCATAATATGGCTAATAATATGAGTTAGATTGATAATAGTAAGAGTAATAAGTATAGTAATTGTCGTTCTATCGATCATATCTGCATAATATGGAAATAATATGAGTTAGATTGATAATAATAAGAGTAACAAGTATAGTAATTGTCGTTCGATCGATCATATAAGCATAATATGGCTAATAATATGAGTTACATTGATAATAATAAGAGTAATAAGTATAGTATTTGTCGTTCTATCGATCATATAAGCATAATATGGCTAATAATATGAGTTAGATTGATAATAATAAGAGTAACAAGTATAGCAATTGCCGTTCTATCGATAATATAAGCATAATATGGCTAATAATATGAGTTAGATTGATAATAATAAGCGTAACAAGTATAGTAATTGTCGTTCTATCGATCATATAAGCATAATATGGCTAATAATATGTGTTCGATTGATAATAGTAAGAGTAATAAGTATAGTAATTGTCGTTCAATCGATCATATTCACATAATATGGCCAATAATATGAGTTAGATTGATAATAATAGGAGTAATAAGTATAGTAATTGTCGTCCTATCGATCATATCCACATAATATGGCCAATAATATGAGTTATATTGATAATAATAAGAGTAACAAGTATAGTAATTGTCTTTCTATCGATCATATAAGCATAATATGGCTAATAATATGAGAAAGATTGATAATAATAAGAGTAACAAGTATAGTAATTGTCTTTCTATCGATCATATAAGCATAATATGGCTAATAATATGAGTTAGATTGATAATAATAAGAGTAACAACTATAGTAATTGTCCTTCTATCAATAATATAAGCATAATTGGCTAATAATATGAGTTAGATTGATAATAATAAGCGTAACAAGTATAGTAATTGTCGTTCTATCGATCATATAAGCATAATATGGCTAATAATATGTGTTCGATTGATAATAGTAAGAGTAATAAGTATAGTAATTGTGGTTCAATCGATCATATCCACATAATATGGCCAATAATATGAGTTAGATTGATAATAATAAGAGTAATAAGTATAGTAATTGTCGTCCTATCGATCATATCCACATAATATGGCCAATAATATGAGTTAGATTGATAATAATAAGAGTAACAAGTATAGTAATTGTCTTTCTATCGATCATATAAGCATAATATGGCTAATAATATGAGAAAGATTGATAATAATAAGAGTAACAAGTATAGTAATTGTCTTTCTATCGATCATATAAGCATAATATGGCTAATAATATGAGTTAGATTGATAATAATAAGAGTAACAACTATAGTAATTGTCCTTCTATCAATAATATAAGCATGATATGGCTAATAATATGAGTTAGATTGATAATAATAAGAGTAATAAGTATAGTAATTGTCGTTCTATCGATCATATAGGCATAATATGGCTAATAATATGAGTTAGATTGATAATAGTAAGAGTAATAAGTATAGTAATTGTCGTTCTATCGATCATATCTGCATAATATGGCCAATAATATGAGTTAGATTGATAATAATAAGAGTAATGAGTATAGTAATTGTCGTCCTATCGATCATATCCATATAATATGGCCAATAATATGAGTTAGATTGATAATAATAAGAGTAATAAGTATAGAAATTGTCGTTCTATCGATCATATAAGCATAATATGGCTAATAATATGAGTTAGATTGATAATAATAAGAGTAACAAATATAGTAATTGTCCTTCTATCGATAATATAAGCATAATATGGCTAATAATATGAGTTAGATTGATAATAATAAGCGTAACAAGTATAGTAATTGTCGTTCAATCTATCATATAAGCATAGTATGGCTAATAATATGAGTTCGATTGATAATAGCAAGAGTAATAGGCACAGTGATTGTCGTTCTACCGATCATATCTGCATAATATGTTTAATAATATGAGTTAGATTGATAATAATAAGAGTAATAAGTATAGTAATTGTCGTTCTATCGATCATATAAGCATAATATGGCTAATAATATGGGTTCGATTGATAATAGTAAGAGTAATAAGTATGGTAATTGTCGTTCAATCGATCATATCCACATAATATGGCCAATAATATGAGTTAGATTGATAATAATAAGAGTAATAAGTATAGTAATTGTCGTTCTATGGATAATACAAGCATAATATGGCCAATAGTATGAGTTAGATTGATAATAATAAGAGTAATAAGTATAATAATTGTCGTCCTATCGATCATATCCACATAATATGGCCAATAATATGAGTTAGATTGATAATAATAAGAGTAACAAGTATAGTAATTGTCTTTCTATCGATCATATAAGCATAATATGGCTAATAATATGAGTTAGATTGATAATAATAAGAGTAACAACTATAGTAATTGTCCTTCTATCAATAATATAAGCATAATATGGCTAATAATATGAGATAGATTGATAATAATAAGAGTAATAAGTATAGTAATTGTCGTCCTATCGATCATATCCACATAATATGGCCAATAATATGAGTTAGATTGAAAATAATAAGAGTAACAAGTATAGTAATTGTCTTTCTATCGATCATATAAGCATAATATGGCTAATAATATGAGTTAGATTGATAATAATAAGAGTAACAACTATAGTAATTGTCCTTCTATCAATAATATAAGCATAATATGGCTAATAATATGAGTTAGATTGATAATAATAAGCGTAACAAGTATAGTAATTGTCCTTCTTTCGATAATATAAGCATAATATGGCCAATAATATGAGTTAGATTGATAATAATAAGAGTAATAAATATAGTAATTGTCGTTCTATCGATCATATAAGCATAATATGGCTAATAATATGAGTTAGATTGATAATAATAAAAGTAACAGGTATAGTAATTGTCATTCTATCGATAATATAAGCATAATATGGCTAATAATATGAGTTAGATTGATAATAGTAAGAGTAATAAGTATAGTAATTGTCGTTCTATCGATCATATCTGCATAATATGGAAATAATATGAGTTAGATTGATAATAATAAGAGTAACAAGTACAGTAATTGTCGTTCAATCGATCATATAAGCATAATATGGCTAATAATATGAGTTACATTGATAATAATAAGAGTAATAAGTATAGTATTTGTCGTTCTATCGATCATATAAGCATAATATGGCTAATAATATGAGTTAGATTGATAATAATAAGAGTAACAAGTATAGCAATTGCCGTTCTATCGATAATATAAGCATAATATGGCTAATAATATGAGTTAGATTGATAATAATAAGCGTAACAAGTATAGTAATTGTCGTTCTATCGATCATATAAGCATAATATGGCTAATAATATGTGTTCGATTGATAATAGTAAGAGTAATAAGTATAGTAATTGTCGTTCAATCGATCATATCCACATAATATGGCCAATAATATGAGTTAGATTGATAATAATAGGAGTAATAAGTATAGTAATTGTCGTCCTATCGATCATATCCACATAATATGGCCAATAATATGAGTTAGATTGATAATAATAAGAGTAACAAGTATAGTAATTGTCTTTCTATCGATCATATAAGCATAATATGGCTAATAATATGAGAAAGATTGATAATAATAAGAGTAACAAGTATAGTAATTGTCTTTCTATCGATCATATAAGCATAATATGGCTAATAATATGAGTTAGATTGATAATAATAAGAGTAACAACTATAGTAATTGTCCTTCTATCAATAATATAAGCATAATTGGCTAATAATATGAGTTAGATTGATAATAATAAGCGTAACAAGTATAGTAATTGTCGTTCTATCGATCATATAAGCATAATATGGCTAATAATATGTGTTCGATTGATAATAGTAAGAGTAATAAGTATAGTAATTGTGGTTCAATCGATCATATCCACATAATATGGCCAATAATATGAGTTAGATTGATAATAATAAGAGTAATAAGTATAGTAATTGTCGTCCTATCGATCATATCCACATAATATGGCCAATAATATGAGTTAGATTGATAATAATAAGAGTAACAAGTATAGTAATTGTCTTTCTATCGATCATATAAGCATAATATGGCTAATAATATGAGAAAGATTGATAATAATAAGAGTAACAAGTATAGTAATTGTCTTTCTATCGATCATATAAGCATAATATGGCTAATAATATGAGTTAGATTGATAATAATAAGAGTAACAACTATAGTAATTGTCCTTCTATCAATAATATAAGCATGATATGGCTAATAATATGAGTTAGATTGATAATAATAAGAGTAATAAGTATAGTAATTGTCGTTCTATCGATCATATAAGCATAATATGGCTAATAATATGAGTTAGATTGATAATAGTAAGAGTAATAAGTATAGTAATTGTCGTTCTATCGATCATATCTGCATAATATGGCCAATAATATGAGTTAGATTGATAATAATAAGAGTAAT
The DNA here is from genome assembly GCF_050947335.1 of Megachile rotundata. Lineage (NCBI taxonomy): Eukaryota > Metazoa > Arthropoda > Insecta > Hymenoptera > Megachilidae > Megachile > Megachile rotundata. Next base: position 181,498 of record NW_027473428.1, read on the forward strand.
GAGTATAGTAATTGTCGTCCTATCGATCATATCCATATAATATGGCCAATAATATGAGTTAGATTGATAATAATAAGAGTAATAAGTATAGAAATTGTCGTTCTATCGATCATATAAGCATAATATGGCTAATAATATGAGTTAGATTGATAATAATAAGAGTAACAAATATAGTAATTGTCCTTCTATCGATAATATAAGCATAATATGGCTAATAATATGAGTTAGATTGATAATAATAAGCGTAACAAGTATAGTAATTGTCGTTCAATCTATCATATAAGCATAGTATGGCTAATAATATGAGTTCGATTGATAATAGCAAGAGTAATAGGCACAGTGATTGTCGTTCTACCGATCATATCTGCATAATATGTTTAATAATATGAGTTAGATTGATAATAATAAGAGTAATAAGTATAGTAATTGTCGTTCTATCGATCATATAAGCATAATATGGCTAATAATATGGGTTCGATTGATAATAGTAAGAGTAATAAGTATGGTAATTGTCGTTCAATCGATCATATCCACATAATATGGCCAATAATATTAGTTAGATTGATAATAATAAGAGTAATAAGTATAGTAATTGTCGTCCTATCGATCATATCCACATAATATGGCCAATAATATGAGTTAGATTGATAATAATAGGAGTAACAAGTATAGTAATTGTCTTTCTATCGATCATATAAGCATAATATGGCTAATAATATGAGTTAGATTGATAATAATAAGAGTAACAACTGTAGTAATTGTCCTTCTATCAATAATACAAGCATAATATGGCTAATAATATGAGTTAGATTGATAATAATAAGCGTAACAAGTATAGTAATTGTCCTTCTTTCGATAATATAAGCATAATATGGCCAATAATATGAGTTAGATTGATAATAATAAGAGTAATAAGTATAGTAATTGTCGTTCTATCGATCATATAAGCATAATATGGCTAATAATATGAGTTAGATTGATAATAATAAAAGTAACAGGTATAGTAATTGTCGTTCTATCGATAATATAAGCATAATATGGCTAATAATATGAGTTAGATTGATAATAGTAAGAGTAATAAGTATAGTAATTGTCGTTCTATCGATCATATCTGCATAATATGGAAATAATATGAGTTAGATTGATAATAATAAGAGTAACAAGTATAGTAATTGTCGTTCAATCGATCATATAAGCATAATATGGCTAATAATATGAGTTACATTGATAATAATAAGAGTAATAAGTATAGTATTTGTCGTTCTATCGATCATATAAGCATAATATGGGTAATAATATGAGTTAGATTGATAATAATAAGAGTAACAAGTATAGTAATTGTCGTTCTATCGATAATATGAGCATAATATGGCTAATAATATAAGTTAGATTGTTAATAGTAAGAGTAATAAGTATAGTAATTGTCGTTCTATCGATAATATAAGCATAATATGGCCAATAATATGAGTTAGATTGATAATAATAAGAGTAATAAGTATAGTAATTGTCGTCCTATCGATCATATCCACATAATATGGCCAATAATATGAGTTAGATTGATAATAGTAAGAGTAACAAGTATAGTAATTGTCTCTCTATCGATCATATAAGCATAATATGGCTAATAATATGAGTTAGATTGATAATAATAAGAGTAACAACTATAGTAATTGTCCTTCTATCAATAATATAAGCATATTATGGCTATTAATATGAGATAGATTTATAATAATAAGAGTAATAAGTATAGTAATTGTCGTCCTATCGATCATATCCACATAATATGGCCAATAATATGAGTAAGATTGATAATAATAAGAGTAACAACTATAGTAATTGTCCTTCTATCAATAATATAAGCATAATATGGCTATTAATATGAGATAGATTGATAATAATAAGCGTAACAAGTATAGTAATTGTCCTTCTTTCGATAATATAAGCATAATATGGCCAATAATATGAGTTAGATTGATAATAATAAGAGTAATAAGTATAGTAATTGTCGTTCTATCGATCATATAAGCATAATATGGGTAATAATATGAGTTAGATTGAAAATAATAAGAGTAACAACTATAGTAATTGTCCTTCTATCAATAATATAAGCATAATATGGCTAATAATATGAGTTAGATTGATAATAATAAGCGTAACAAGTATAGTAATTGTCCTTCTTTCGATAATATAAGCATAATATGGCCAATAATATGAGTTAGATTGATAATAATAAGAGTAATAAGTATAGTAATTGTCGTTCTATCGATCATATAAGCATAATATGGCTAATAATATGAGTTAGATTGATAATAATAAGAGTAACAGGTATAGTAATTGTCGTTCTATCGATAATATAAGCATAATATGGCTAATAATATGAGTTAGATTGATAATAGTAAGAGTAATAAGTATAGTAATTGTCGTTCTATGGATCATATGTGCATAATATGGAAATAATATGAGTTAGATTGATAATAATAAGAGTAACAAGTATAGTAATTGTCGTTCTATCGATCATATAAGCATAATATGGGTAATAATATGAGTTAGATTGAAAATAATAAGAGTAACAAGTATAGTAATTGTCTTTCTATCGATCATATAAGCATAATATGGCTAATAATATGAGTAGATTGATAATAATAAGAGTAATAAGTATAGTAATTGTCGTCCTATCGATCATATCCACATAATATGGCCAATAATATGAGTTAGATTGATAATAGTAAGAGTAACAAGTATAGTAATTGTCTCTCTATCGATCATATAAGCATAATATGGCTAATAATATGAGTTAGATTGATAATAATAAGAGTAACAACTATAGTAATTGTCCTTCTATCAATAATATAAGCATATTATGGCTATTAATATGAGATAGATTTATAATAATAAGAGTAATAAGTATAGTAATTGTCGTCCTATCGATCATATCCACATAATATGGCCAATAATATGAGTAAGATTGATAATAATATGAGTAACAACTATAGTAATTGTCCTTCTATCAATAATATAAGCATAATATGGCTATTAATATGAGATAGATTGATAGTAATAAGCGTAACAAGTATAGTAATTGTCCTTCTTTCGATAATATAAGCATAATATGGCCAATAATATGAGTTAGATTGATAATAATAAGAGTAATAAGTATAGTAATTGTCGTTCTATCGATCATATAAGCATAATATGGGTAATAATATGAGTTAGATTGAAAATAATAAGAGTAACAAGTATAGTAATTGTCTTTCTATCGATCATATAAGCATAATATGGCTAATAATATGAGTAGATTGATAATAATAAGAGTAACAACTATAGTAATTGTCCTTCTATCAATAATATAAGCATAATATGGCTAATAATATGAGTTAGATTGATAATAATAAGCGTAACAAGTATAGTAATTGTCCTTCTTTCGATAATATAAGCATAATATGGCCAATAATATGAGTTAGATTGATAATAATAAGAGTAATAAGTATAGTAATTGTCGTTCTATCGATCATATAAGCATAATATGGCTAATAATATGAGTTAGATTGATAATAATAAGAGTAACAGGTATAGTAATTGTCGTTCTATCGATAATATAAGCATAATATGGCTAATAATATGAGTTAGATTGATAATAGTAAGGGTAATAAGTATAGTAATTGTCGTTCTATGGATCATATGTGCATAATATGGAAATAATATGAGTTAGATTGATAATAATAAGAGTAACAAGTATAGTAATTGTCGTTCTATCGATCATATAAGCATAATATGGGTAATAATATGAGTTAGATTGAAAATAATAAGAGTAACAAGTATAGTAATTGTCTTTCTATCGATCATATAAGCATAATATGGCTAATAATATGAGTAGATTGATAATAATAAGAGTAACAACTATAGTAATTGTCCTTCTATCAATAATATAAGCATAATATGGCTAATAATATGAGTTAGATTGATAATAATAAGCGTAACAAGTATAGTAATTGTCCTTCTTTCGATAATATAAGCATAATATGGCCAATAATATGAGTTAGATTGATAATAATAAGAGTAATAAGTATAGTAATTGTCGTTCTATCGATCATATAAGCATAATATGGCTAATAATATGAGTTAGATTGATAATAATAAGAGTAACAGGTATAGTAATTGTCGTTCTATCGATAATATAAGCATAATATGGCTAATAATATGAGTTAGATTGATAATAGTAAGAGTAATAAGTATAGTAATTGTCGTTCTATGGATCATATGTGCATAATATGGAAATAATATGAGTTAGATTGATAATAATAAGAGTAACAAGTATAGTAATTGTCGTTCTATCGATCATATAAGCATAATATGGCTAATAATATGAGTTAGATTGATAATAGTAAGAGTAATAAGTATAGTAATTGTCGATCTATCGATCATATCTGCATAATATGGTTAATAATATGAGTTAGTTTGATAATAATAAGAGTGATGAGTATAGTAATTGTCGTCCTATCGATCATATCCACATAATATGGCCAATAATATGAGTTAGATTGATAATAATAAGAGTAATAAGTATAGTAATTGTCGTTCTATCGATAATATAAGCATAATATGGCTAATAATATGAGTTAGATTGATAATAGTAAGAGTAATAAGTATAGTAATTGTCGTTCTATGGATCATATGTGCATAATATGGAAATAATATGAGTTAGATTGATAATAATAAGAGTAACAAGTATAGTAATTGTCGTTCTATCGATAATATAAGCACAATATGGCTAATAATGTGAGTTAGATTGATAATAGTAAGAGAAATAAGTATAGTAATTGTCGTTCTATCGATCATATAAGCATAATATGGCTAATAATATGAGTTAGATTGATAATAGTAAGAGTAATAAGTATAGTAATTGTCGTTCAATCGATCATATAAGCATAATATGGCTAATAGTATGAGTTAGATTGATAATAATAAGAGTAACAGGTATAGTAATTGTCGTTCTATCGATAATATAAGCATAATATGGCTAATAATATGAGTTAGATTGATAATAGTAAGAGTAATAAGTATAGTAATTGTCGATCTATCGATCATATCTGCATAATATGGTTAATAATATGAGTTAGTTTGATAATAATATGAGTAATGAGTATAGTAATTGTCGTCCTATCGATCATATCCACATAATATGGCCAATAATATGAGTTAGATTGATAATAATAAGAGTAACAAGTATAGTAATTGTCTTTCTATCGATCATATAAGCATAATATGGCTAATAATATGAGTTAGATTGATAATAATAAGAGTAACAACTATAGTAATTGTCCTTCTATCAATAATATAAGCATAATATGGCTAATAATATGAGTTAGATTGATAATAATAAGCGTAACAAGTATAGTAATTGTCCTTCTTTCGATAATATAAGCATAATATGGCCAATAATATGAGTTAGATTGATAATAATAAGAGTAACAAGTATAGTAATTGTCGTTCTATCGATAATATAAGCATAATATGGCTAATAACCTGAGTTAGATTGATAATAATAAGAGTAATAAGTATAGTAATTGTCGTTCTATCGATCATATAAGCATAATATGGGTAATAATATGAGTTAGATTGAAAATAATAAGAGTAACAAGTATAGTAATTGTCTTTCTATCGATCATATAAGCATAATATGGCTAATAATATGAGTTAGATTGATAATAATAAGAGTAACAACTATAGTAATTGTCCTTCTATCAATAATATAAGCATAATATGGCTAATAATATGAGTTAGATTGATAATAATAGGCGTAACAAGTATAGTAATTGTCCTTCTTTCGATAATATAAGCATAATATGGCCAATAATATGAGTTAGATTGATAATAATAAGAGTAATAAGTATAGTAATTGTCGTTCTATCGATCATATAAGCATAATATGGCTAATAATATGAGTTAGATTGATAATAATAAGAGTAACAGGTACAGTAATTGTCGTTCTATCGATCATATAAGCATAATATGGTTAATAATATGAGTTAGATTGATAATAATAAGAGTAACAAGTGTAGTAATTGTCGCTCTATCGATAATATAAGCATAATATGGCTAATAATATGAGTTAGATTGATAATAGTAAGAGCAATAAGTATAGTAATTGCCGTTCTATCGATCATATCTGCATAATATGGTTAATAATATGAGTTAGTTTGATAATAATAAGAGTAATGAGTATAGTAATTGTCGTCCTATCGATCATATCCACATAATATGGCCAATAATATGAGTTAGATTGATAATAAAAAGAGTAATAAGTATAGTAATTGTCGTTCTATCGATCATATCTGCATAATATGGTGAATAATATGAGTTAGTTTGATAATAATAAGAGTAATGAGTATAGTAATTGTCGTCCTATCGATCATATCCACATAATATGGCCAATAATATGAGTTAGATTGATAATAATAAGAGTAACAAGTATAGAACTTGTCGTTCTATCGTTCATATAAGCATAATATGGCTAATAATATGAGTTAGATTGATAATAATAAGAGTAGCATAATAAGGCCAATAATATGAGTTAGATTGATAATAATAAGAGTAATAAGTATAGTAATTGTCGTTCTATCGATCATATAAGCATAATATGGCTAATAATATGAGTTAGATTGATAATAATAAGAGTAACAGGTACAGTAATTGTCGTTCTATCGATCATATAAGCATAATATGGTTAATAATATGAGTTAGATTGATAATAATAAGAGTAACAAGTGTAGTAATTGTCGCTCTATCGATAATATAAGCACAATATGGCTAATAATATGAGTTAGATTGATAATAGTAAGAGTAATAAGTATAGTAACTGTCGTTCTATCGATCATATCTGCATAATATGGTTAATAATATGAGTTAGATTGATAATAATAAGAGTAATAAGTATAGTAATTGTCGTTCTATCGATCATATAAGCATAATATGGCTAATAATATGAGTTAGATTGATAATAATAAGAGTAACAAGTATAGTAATTGTCGTTCTATCGATAATATAAGAATAATATGGCTAATAATATGAGTTAGATTGATAATAGTAAGAGTAATAAGTATAGTAATTGTCGTTCAATCGATCATATAAGCATAATGTGGCTAATAATATGAGTTAGATTGATAACAGTAAGAGTAACAAGAATAGCAATTGTCGTTCTATCGATAATATAAGCATAATATGGCTAATAATATGAGTTAGATTGATAATAGTAAGAGTAATAAGTATAGTAACTGTCGTTCTATCGATCATATCTGCATAATATGGTTAATAATATGAGTTAGATTGATAATAATAAGAGTAATAAGTATAGTAATTGTCGTTCTATCGATCATATAAGCATAATATGGCTAATAATATGAGTTAGATTGATAATAATAAGAGTAACAAGTATAGTAATTGTCGTTCTATCGATAATATAAGCATAATATGGCTAATAATATGAGTTAGATTGATAATAGTAAGAGTAATAAGTATAGTAATTGTCGATCTATCGATCATATCTGCATAATATGGTTAATAATATGAGTTAGTTTGATAATAATAAGAGTAATAAGTATAGTAATTGTCGTCCTATCGATCATATCCACATAATATGGCCAATAATATGAGTTAGATTGATAATAATAAGAGTAACAAGTATAGTAATTGTCTTTCTATCGATCATATAAGCATAATATGGCTAATAATATGAGTTAGATTGATAATAATAAGAGTAACAACTGTAGTAATTGTCCTTCTATCAATAATATAAGCATAATATGGCTAATAATATGAGTTAGATTGATAATAATAAGCGTAACAAGTACAGTAATTGTCCTTCTTTCGATAATATAAGCATAATATGGCCAATAATATGTGTTAGATTGATAATAATAAGAGTAACAAGTATAGTAATTATCGTTCTATCGATTATATAAGCATAATATGGCTAATAATATGAGTTAGATTGATAATAATAAGAGTAATAAGTATAGTAATTGTCGTTCTATCGATCATATAAGCATAATATGGGTAATAATATGAGTTAGATTGATAATAATAAGAGTAACAAGTATAGTAATTGTCGTTCTATCGATAATATAAGCATAATATGGCTAATAATATAAGTTAGATTGTTAATAGTAAGAGTAATAAGTATAGTAATTGTCGTTCTATCGATAATATAAGCATAATATGGCCAATAATATGAGTTAGATTGATAATAATAAGAGTAATAAGTATAGTAATTGTCGTCCTATCGATCATATCCACATAATATGGCCAATAATATGAGTTAGATTGATAATAGTAAGAGTAACAAGTATAGTAATTGTCTTTCTATCGATCATATAAGCATAATATGGCTAATAATATGAGTTAGATTGATAATAATAAGAGTAACAACTATAGTAATTGTCCTTCTATCAATAATATAAGCATAATATGGCTATTAATATGAGATAGATTTATAATAATAAGAGTAATAAGTATAGTAATTGTCGTCCTATCGATCATATCCACATAATATGGCCAATAATATGAGTAAGATTGATAATAATAAGAGTAACAACTATAGTAATTGTCCTTCTATCAATAATATAAGCATAATATGGCTATTAATATGAGATAGATTGATAATAATAAGCGTAACAAGTATAGTAATTGTCCTTCTTTCGATAATATAAGCATAATATGGCCAATAATATGAGTTAGATTGATAATAATAAGAGTAATAAGTATAGTAATTGTCGTTCTATCGATAATATAAGCATAATATGGCCAATAATATGAGTTAGATTGATAATAATAAGAGTAATAAGTATAGTAATTGTCGTTCTATCGATCATATAAGCATAATATGGCTAATAATATGAGTTAGATTGATAATAATAAGAGTAACAGGTATAGTAATTGTCGTTCTATCGATAATATAAGCATAATATGGCTAATAATATGAGTTAGATTGATAATAGTAAGAGTAATAAGTATAGTAATTGTCGTTCTATGGATCATATGTGCATAATATGGAAATAATATGAGTTAGATTGATAATAATAAGAGTAACAAGTATAGTAATTGTCGTTCTATCGATTATATAAGCATAATATGGGTAATAATATGAGTTAGATTGAAAATAATAAGAGTAACAAGTATAGTAATTGTCTTTCTATCGATCATATAAGCATAATATGGCTAATAATATGAGTAGATTGATAATAATAAGAGTAACAACTATAGTAATTGTCCTTCTATCAATAATATAAGCATAATATGGCTAATAATATGAGTTAGATTGATAATAATAAGCGTAACAAGTATAGTAATTGTCCTTCTTTCGATAATATAAGCATAATATGGCCAATAATATGAGTTAGATTGATAATAATAAGAGTAATAAGTATAGTAATTGTCGTTCTATCGATCATATAAGCATAATATGGCTAATAATGTGAGTTAGATTGATAATAATAAGAGTAACAGGTATAGTAATTGTCGTTCTATCGATAATATAAGCATAATATGGCTAATAATATGAGTTAGATTGACAATAGTGAGAGTAATAAGTATAGTAATTGTCGTTCTATGGATCATATGTGCATAATATGGAAATAATATGAGTTAGATTGATAATAATAAGAGTAACAAGTATAGTAATTGTCGTTCTATCGATCATATAAGCATAATATGGCTAATAATATGAGTTAGATTGATAATAGTAAGAGTAATAAGTATAGTAATTGTCGATCTATCGATCATATCTGCATAATATGGTTAATAATATGAGTTAGTTTGATAATAATATGAGTAATGAGTATAGTAATTGTCGTCCTATCGATCATATCCACATAATATGGCCAATAATATGAGTTAGATTGATAATAATAAGAGTAACAAGTATAGAAATTGTCGTTCTATCGATCATATAAGCATAATATGGCTAATAATATGAGTTAGATTGATAATAATAAGAGTAACAAGTGTAGTAATTGTCGCTCTATCGATAATATAAGCATAATATGGCTAATAATATGAGTTAGATTGATAATAGCAAGAGCAATAAGTATAGTAATTGTCGTTCTATCGATCATATCTGCATAATATGGTTAATAATATGAGTTAGTTTGATAATAATAAGAGTGATGAGTATAGTAATTGTCGTCCTATCGATCATATCCACATAATATGGCCAATAATATGAGTTAGATTGATAATAATAAGAGTAATAAGTATAGTAATTGTCGTTCTATCGATAATATAAGCATAATATGGCTAATAATATGAGTTAGATTGATAATAGTAAGAGTAATAAGTATAGTAATTGTCGTTCTATGGATCATATGTGCATAATATGGAAATAATATGAGTTAGATTGATAATAATAAGAGTAACAAGTATAGTAATTGTCGTTCTATCGATAATATAAGCACAATATGGCTAATAATGTGAGTTAGATTGATAATAGTAAGAGTAATAAGTATAGTAATTGTCGTTCTATCGATCATATAAGCATAATATGGCTAATAATATGAGTTAGATTGATAATAGTAAGAGTAATAAGTATAGTAATTGTCGTTCAATCGATCATATAAGCATAATATGGCTAATAGTATGAGTTAGATTGATAATAATAAGAGTAACAGGTATAGTAATTGTCGTTCTATCGATAATATAAGCATAATATGGCTAATAATATGAGTTAGATTGATAATAGTAAGAGTAATAAGTATAGTAATTGTCGTTCTATGGATCATATGTGCATAATATGGAAATAATATGAGTTAGATTGATAATAATAAGAGTAACAAGTATAGTAATTGTCGTTCTATCGATCATATAAGCATAATATGGCTAATAATATGAGTTAGATTGATAATAGTAAGAGTAATAAGTATAGTAATTGTCGATCTATCGATCATATCTGCATAATATGGTTAATAATATGAGTTAGTTTGATAATAATATGAGTAATGAGTATAGTAATTGTCGTCCTATCGATCATATCCACATAATATGGCCAATAATATGAGTTAGATTGATAATAATAAGAGTAACAAGTATAGAAATTGTCGTTCTATCGATCATATAAGCATAATATGGCTAATAATATGAGTTAGATTGATAATAATAAGAGTAACAAGTGTAGTAATTGTCGCTCTATCGATAATATAAGCATAATATGGCTAATAATATGAGTTAGATTGATAATAGTAAGAGCAATAAGTATAGTAATTGTCGTTCTATCGATCATATCTGCATAATATGGTTAATAATATGAGTTAGTTTGATAATAATAAGAGTAATGAGTATAGTAATTGTCGTCCTATCGATCATATCCACATAATATGGCCAATAATATGAGTTAGATTGATAATAATAAGAGTAATAAGTATAGTAATTGTCGTTCTATCGATCATATAAGCATAATATGGCTAATAATATGAGTTAGATTGATAATAATAAGAGTAAGAAGTATAGTAATTGTCTTTCTATCGATCATATAAGCATAATATGGCTAATAATATGAGTTAGATTGATAATAGCAAGAGCAATAAGTATAGTAATTGTCGTTCTATCGATCATATCTGCATAATATGGTTAATAATATGAGTTAGTTTGATAATAATAAGAGTGATGAGTATAGTAATTGTCGTCCTATCGATCATATCCACATAATATGGCCAATAATATGAGTTAGATTGATAATAATAAGAGTAATAAGTATAGTAATTGTCGTTCTATCGATAATATAAGCATAATATGGCTAATAATATGAGTTAGATTGATAATAGTAAGAGTAATAAGTATAGTAGTTGTCGTTCAATCGATCATATAAGCATAATATGGCTAATAATATGAGTTAGATTGATAATAATAAGAGTAACAGGTATAGTAATTGTCGTTCTATCGATAATATAAGCATAATATGGCTAATAATATGAGTTAGATTGATAATAGTAAGAGTAATAAGTATAGTAATTGTCGTTCTATGGATCATATGTGCATAATATGGAAATAATATGAGTTAGATTGATAATAATAAGAGTAACAAGTATAGTAATTGTCGTTCTATCGATAATATAAGCATAATATGGCTAATAATATGAGTTAGATTGATAATAGTAAGAGTAATAAGTATAGTAATTGTCGTTCTATCGATCATATCTGCATAATATGGTGAATAATATGAGTTAGTTTGATAATAATAAGAGTAATGAGTATAGTAATTGTCGTCCTATCGATCATATCCACATAATATGGCCAATAATATGAGTTAGATTGATAATAATAAGAGTAACAAGTATAGAAATTGTCGTTCTATCGATCATATAAGCATAATATGGCTAATAATATGAGTTAGATTGATAATAATAAGAGTAACAAGTGTAGTAATTGTCGCTCTATCGATAATATAAGCATAATATGGCTAATAATATGAGTTAGATTGATAATAGTAAGAGCAATAAGTATAGTAATTGTCGTTCTATCGATCATATCTGCATAATATGGTTAATAATATGAGTTAGTTTGATAATAATAAGAGTAATGAGTATAGTAATTGTCGTCCTATCGATCATATCCACATAATATGGCCAATAATATGAGTTAGATTGATAATAATAAGAGTAATAAGTATAGTAATTGTCGTTCTATCGATCATATCTGCATAATATGGTGAATAATATGAGTTAGTTTGATAATAATAAGAGTAATGAGTATAGTAATTGTCGTCCTATCGATCATATCCACATAATATGGCCAATAATATGAGTTAGATTGATAATAATAAGAGTAACAAGTATAGTAATTGTCGTTCTATCGATAATATAAGCATAATATGGCTAATAATATGAGTTAGATTGATAATAGTAAGAGTAATAAGTATAGTAATTGTCGTTCTATCGATCATATAAGCATAATATGGCTAATAATATGAGTTAGATTGATAATAGTAAGAGTAACAAGTATAGTAATTGTCTTTCTATCGATCATATAAGCATAATATGGCTAATAATATGAGTTAGATTGATAATAATAAGAGTAACAACTATAGTAATTGTCGTTCTATCGATAATATAAGCATAATATGGCTAATAATATGAGTTAGATTGATAATAGTAAGAGTAATAAGTATAGTAATTGTCGTTCTATCGATCATATCTGCATAATATGGTGAATAATATGAGTTAGTTTGATAATAATCAGAGTAATGAGTATAGTAATTGTCGTCCTATCGATCATATCCACATAATATGGCCAATAATATGAGTTAGATTGATAATAATAAGAGTAACAAGTATAGAAATTGTCGTTCTATCGATCATATAAGCATAATATGGCTAATAATATGAGTTAGATTGATAATAATAAGAGTAACAAGTGTAGTAATTGTCGCTCTATCGATAATATAAGCATAATATGGCTAATAATATGAGTTAGATTGATAATAGTAAGAGCAATAAGTATAGTAATTGTCGTTCTATCGATCATATCTGCATAATATGGTTAATAATATGGTTAGTTTGATAATAATAAGAGTAATGAGTATAGTAATTGTCGTCCTATCGATCATATCCACATAATATGGCCAATAATATGAGTTAGATTGATAATAATAAGAGTAATAAGTATAGTAATTGTCGTTCTATCGATCATATCTGCATAATATGGTGAATAATATGAGTTAGTTTGATAATAATAAGAGTAATGAGTATAGTAATTGTCGTCCTATCGATCATATCCACATAATATGGCAAATAATATGAGTTAGATTGATAATAATAAGAGTAACAAGTATAGTAATTGTCTTTCTATCGATCATATAAGCATAATATGGCTAATAATATGAGTTAGATTGATAATAATAAGAGTAACAACTATAGTAATTGTCCTTCTATCAATAATATAAGCATAATATGGCTAATAATATGAGTTAGATTGATAATAATAAGCGTAACAAGTATAGTAATTGTCCTTCTTTCGATAATATAAGCATAATATGGCCAATAATATGAGTTAGATTGATAATAATAAGAGTAACAAGTATAGTAATTGTCGTTCTATAGATAATATAAGCATAATATGGCTAATAATATCAGTTAGATTGATAATAATAAGAGTAATAAGTATAGTAATTGTCGTTCTATCGATCATATAAGCATAATATGGGTAATAATATGAGTTAGATTGAAAATAATAAGAGTAACAAGTATAGTAATTGTCTTTCTATCGATCATATAAGCATAATATGGCTAATAATATGAGTTAGATTGATAATAGTAAGAGTAACAAGTATAGTAATTGTCGTTCTATCGATAATATAAGCATAATATGGCTAATAATATGAGTTAGATTGATAACAGTAAGAGTAATAAGTATAGTAATTGTCGTTCTATGGATCATATCTGCATAATATGGAAATAATATGAGTTAGATTGATAATAATAAGAGTAACAAGTATAGCAATTGCCGTTCTATCGATAATATAAGCATAATATGGTTAATAATATGAGTTAGATTGATAATAATAAGAGTAATGAGTACAGTAATTGTCGTTCTATCGATCATATCCACATAATATGGCCAATAATATGAGTTAGATTGATAATAGTAAGAGTAATAAGTATAGTAATTGTCGTTCTATCGATCATATCTGCATAATATGGTGAATAATATGAGTTAGTTTGATAATAATAAGAGTAATGAGTATAGTAATTGTCGTCCTATCGATCATATCCACATAATATGGCCAATAATATGAGTTAGATTGATAATAATAAGAGTAACAAGTATAGAAATTGTCGTTCTATCGTTCATATAAGCATAATATGGCTAATAATATGAGTTAGATTGATAATAATAAGAGTAACAAGTGTAGTAATTGTCGCTCTATCGATAATATAAGCATAATATGGCTAATAATATGAGTTAGATTGATAATAGTAAGAGCAATAAGTATAGTAATTGTCGTTCTATCGATCATATCTGCATAATATGGTTAATAATATGAGTTAGTTTGATAATAATAAGAGTAATGAGTATAGTAATTGTCGTCCTATCGATCATATCCACATAATATGGCCAATAATATGAGTTAGATTGATAATAATAAGAGTAATAAGTATAGTAATTGTCGTTCTATCGATCATATCTGCATAATATGGTGAATAATATGAGTTAGTTTGATAATAATAAGAGTAATGAGTATAGTAATTGTCGTCCTATCGATCATATCCACATAATATGGCCAATAATATGAGTTAGATTGATAATAATAAGAGTAACAAGTATAGTAATTGTCGTTCTATCGATAATATAAGCATAATATGGCTAATAATATGAGTTAGATTGATAATAATAAGAGTAACAAGTGTAGTAATTGTCGCTCTATCTATAATATAAGCATAATATGGCTAATAATATGAGTTAGATTGATAATAGTAAGAGCAATAAGTATAGTAATTGTCGTTCTATCGATCATATCCACATAAGATGGCAAATAATATGAGTTAGATTGATAATAGTAAGAGTAATAAGTATAGTAATTGTCGTTCTATCGATCATATGTGCATAATATGGAAATAATATGAGTTAGATTGATAATAATAAGAGTAACAAGTATAGTAATTGTCGTTCTATCGATCATATAAGCATAATATGGCTAATAATATGAGTTAGATTGATAATAGTAAGAGCAATAAGTATAGTAATTGTCGATCTATCGATCATATCTGCATAATATGGTTAATAATATGAGTTAGTTTGATAATAATAAGAGTAATGAGTATAGTAATTGTCGTCCTATCGATCATATCCACATAATATGGCCAATAATATGAGTTAGATTGATAATAATAAGAGTAACAAGTATAGAAATTGTCGTTCTATCGATAATATAAGCATAATATGGCTAATAATATGAGTTAGATTGATAATAATAAGAGTAATAAGTATAGTAATTGTCGTTCTATCGATCATATAAGCATAATATGGGTAATAATATGAGTTAGATTGAAAATAATAAGAGTAACAAGTATAGTAATTGTCTTTCTATCGATCATATAAGCATAATATGGCTAATAATATGAGTTAGATTGATAATAATAAGAGAAACAACTATAGTAATTGTCCTTCTATCAATAATATAAGCATAATATGGCTAATAATATGAGTTAGATTGATAATAATAAGAGTAACAAGTATAGTAATTGTCGTTCTATCGATAATATAAGAATAATATGGCTAATAATATGAGTTAGATTGATAATAATAAGAGTAATAAGTATAGTAATTGTCGTTCTATCGATCATATAAGCATAATATGGCTAATAATATGAGTTAGATTGATAATAATAAGAGTAACAAGTATAGTAATTGTCTTTCTATCGATCATATAAGCATAATATGGCTAATAATATGAGTTAGATTGATAATAATAAGAGTAACAACTATAGTAATTGTCGTTCTATCGATAATATAAGCATAATATGGCTAATAATATGAGTTAGATTGATAATAGTAAGAGTAATAAGTATAGTAATTGTCGTTCTATCGATCATATCTGCATAATATGGTGAATAATATGAGTTAGTTTGATAATAATAAGAGTAATGAGTATAGTAATTGTCGTCCTATAGATCATATCCACATAATATGGCCAATAATATGAGTTAGATTGATAATAATAAGAGTAACAAGTATAGAAATTGTCGTTCTATCGATCATATAAGCATAATATGGCTAATAATATGAGTTAGATTGATAATAATAAGAGTAACAAGTGTAGTAATTGTCGTTCTATCGATCATATAAGCATAATATGGCTAATAATATGAGTTAGATTGATAATAGTAAGAGTAATAAGTATAGTAATTGTCGATCTATCGATCATATCTGCATAATATGGTTAATAATATGAGTTAGTTTGATAATAATAAGAGTAATGAGTATAGTAATTGTCGTCCTATCGATCATATCCACATAATATGGCCAATAATATGAGTTAGATTGATAATAATAAGAGTAACAAGTATAGAAATTGTCGTTCTATCGATAATATAAGCATAATATGGCTAATAATATGAGTTAGATTGATAATAATAAGAGTAATAAGTATAGTAATTGTCGTTCTATCGATCATATAAGCATAATATGGGTAATAATATGAGTTAGATTGAAAATAATAAGAGTAACAAGTATAGTAATTGTCTTTCTATCGATCATATAAGCATAATATGGCTAATAATATGAGTTAGATTGATAATAATAAGAGAAACAACTATAGTAATTGTCCTTCTATCAATAATATAAGCATAATATGGCTAATAATATGAGTTAGATTGATAATAATAAGCGTAACAAGTATAGTAATTGTCCTTCTTTCGATAATATAAGCATAATATGGCCAACAATATGAGTTAGATTGATAATAATAAGAGTAACAAGTATAGTAATTGTCGTTCTATCGATAATATAAGAATAATATGGCTAATAATATGAGTTAGATTGATAATAATAAGAGTAATAAGTATAGTAATTGTCGTTCTATCGATCATATAAGCATAATATGGCTAATAATATGAGTTAGATTGATAATAATAAGAGTAACAAGTATAGTAATTGTCTTTCTATCGATCATATAAGCATAATATGGCTAATAATATGAGTTAGATTGATAATAATAAGAGTAACAACTATAGTAATTGTCGTTCTATCGATAATATAAGCTTAATATGGCTAATAATATGAGTTAGATTGATAATAGTAAGAGTAATAAGTATAGTAATTGTCGTTCTATCGATCATATCTGCATAATATGGTGAATAATATGAGTTAGTTTGATAATAATAAGAGTAATGAGTATAGTAATTGTCGATCTATCGATCATATCTGCATAATATGGTTAATAATATGAGTTAGTTTGATAATAATAAGAGTAATAAGTATAGTAATTGTCGTCCTATCGATCATATCCACATAAGATGGCAAATAATATGAGTTAGATTGATAATAATAAGAGTAACAAGTATAGTAATTGTCTTTCTATCGATCATATAAGCATAATATGGCTAATAATATGAGTTAGATTGATAATAATAAGAGTAACAACTATAGTAATTGTCCTTCTATCAATAATATAAGCATAATATGGCTAATAATATGAGTTAGATTGATAATAATAAGCGTAACAAGTATAGTAATTGTCCTTCTTTCGATAATATAAGCATAATATGGCCAATAATATGAGTTAGATTGATAATAATAAGAGTAACAAGTATAGTAATTGTCGTTCTATCGATAATATAAGCATAATATGGCTAATAATATGAGTTAGATTGATAATAATAAGAGTAATAAGTATAGTAATTGTCGTTCTATCGATCATATAAGCATAATATGGGTAATAATATGAGTTAGATTGAAAATAATAAGAGTAACAAGTATAGTAATTGTCTTTCTATCGATCATATAAGCATAATATGGCTAATAATATGAGTTAGATTGATAATAATAAGAGAAACAACTATAGTAATTGTCCTTCTATCAATAATATAAGCATAATATGGCTAATAATATGAGTTAGATTGATAATAATAAGCGTAACAAGTATAGTAATTGTCCTTCTTTCGATAATATAAGCATAATATGGCCAATAATATGAGTTAGATTGATAATAATAAGAGTAATAAGTATAGTAATTGTCGTTCTATCGATCATATAAGCATAATATGGCTAATAATATGAGTTAGATTGATAATAATAAGAGTAACAGGTATAGTAATTGTCGTTCTATCGATAATATAAGCATAATATGGCTAATAATATGAGTTAGATTGATAATAGTAAGAGTAATAAGTATAGTAATTGCCGTTCTATCGATCATATGTGCATAATATGGAAATAATATGAGTTAGATTGATAATAATAAGAGTAACAAGTGTAGTAATTGTCGTTCTATCGATCATATAAGCATAATATGGCTAATAATATGAGTTAGATTGATAATAATAAGAGTAAGAAGTATAGCAATTGTCGTTCTATCGATCATATCTGCATAATATGGTGAATAATATGAGTTAGTTTGATAATAATAAGAGTAATGAGTATAGTAATTGTCGTCCTATCGATCATATCCACATAATATGGCCAATAATATGAGTTAGATTGATAATAATAAGAGTAACATGTATAGAAATTGTCGTTCTATCGATCATATAAGCATAATATGGCTAATAATATGAGTTAGATTGATAATAATAAGAGTAACAAGTGTAGTAATTGTCGCTCTATCGATAATATAAGCATAATATGGCTAATAATATGAGTTAGATTGATAATAGTAAGAGCAATAAGTATAGTAATTGTCGTTCTATCGATCATATCTGCATAATATCGTTAATAATATGAGTTAGTTTGATAATAATAAGAGTAATGAGTATAGTAATTGTCGTCCTATCGATCATATCCACATAATATGGCCAATAATATGATTTAGATTGATAATAATAAGAGTAATAAGTATAGTAATTGTCGTTCTATCGATCATATAAGCATAATATGGCTAATAATATGAGTTAGATTGATAATAATAGGAGTAACAAATATAGTTAATGTCCTTCTATCGATAATATAAGCATAATATGGCTAATAATATGAGTTAGATTGATAATAATAAGCGTAACAAGTATAGTAATTGTCGTTCAATCGATCATATAAGCATAGTATGGCTAATAATATGAGTTCGATTGATAATAGTAAGAGTAATAAGTATGGTAATTGTCGTTCAATCGATCATATCCACGTAATATGGCCAATAATATGAGTTAGATTGATAATAATAAGAGTAATAAGTATAGTAATTGTCGTCCTATCGATCATATCCACATAATATGGCCAACAATATGAGTTAGATTGATAATAATAAGAGTAACAAGTATAGTAATTGTCTTTCTATCGATCATATAAGCATAATATGGCTAATAATATGAGTTAGATTGATAATAATAAGAGTAACAACTATAGTAATTGTCCTTCTATCAATAATATAAGCATAATATGGCTAATAATATGAGTTAGATTGATAATAGTAAGAGTAATAAGTATAGTAATTGTCGATCTACCGATCATATCTGCATAATATGGTTAATAATATGAGTTAGATTGATAATAATAAGAGTAACAAGTATAGTAATTGTCGTTCCATCGATAATATAAGCATAATATGGCTAATAATATGAGTTAGATTGATAATAGTAAGAGTAATAAGTATAGTAATTGTCGTCCTATCGATCATATCCACATAATATGGCCAATAATATGAGTTAGATTGATAATAATAAGAGTAACAAGTATTGTAATTGTCTTTCTATCGATCATATAAGCATAATATGGCTAATAATATGAGTTAGATTGATAATAATAAGAGTAACAACTATAGTAATTGTCCTTCTATCAATAATATAAGCATAATATGGCTAATAATATGAGTTAGATTGATAATAATAAGCGTAACAAGTATAGTAATTGTCCTTCTTTCGATAATATAAGCATAATATGGCCAATAATATGAGTTAGATTGATAATAATAAGAGTAACAAGTATAGAAATTGTCGTCCTATCGATCATATCCACATAATATGGCCAATAATATGAGTTAGATTGATAATAATAAGAGTAATAAGTATAGTAATTGTCGTTCTATCGATCATATAAGCATAATATGGCTAATAATATGAGTTAGATTGATAATAATAAGCGTAACAAGTATAGTAATTGTCCTTCTTTCGATAATATAAGCATAATATGGCCAATAATATGAGTTAGATTGATAATAATAAGAGTAACAAGTATAGAAATTGTCGTCCTATCGATCATATCCACATAATATGGCCAATAATATGAGTTAGATTGATAATAATAAGAGTAATAAGTATAGTAATTGTCGTTCTATCGATCATATAAGCATAATATGGCTAATAATATGAGTTAGATTGATAATAATAAGTGTAAGAAGTATAGTAATTGTCTTTCTATCGATCATATAAGCATAATATGGCTAATAATATGAGTTAGATTGATAATAATAAGAGTAACCAGTATAGTAATTGTCGTTCTATCGATAATATAAGCACAATATGGCTAATAATGTGAGTTAGATTGATAATAGTAAGAGTAATAAGTATAGTAATTGTCGTTCTATCGATCATATCTGCATAATATGGTTAATAATATGAGTTAGTTTGATAATAATAAGAGTAATGAGTATAGTAATTGTCGTCCTATCGATCATATCCACATAATATGGCCAATAATATGAGTTAGATTGATAATAATAAGAGTAATAAGTATAGTAATTGTCGTTCTATCGATCATATAAGCATAATATGGCTAATAATATGAGTTAGATTGATAATAATAAGAGTAAGAAGTATAGCAATTGTCGTTCTATCGATCATATCTGCATAATATGGTGAATAATATGAGTTAGTTTGATAATAATAAGAGTAATGAGTATAGTAATTGTCGTCCTATCGATCATATCCACATAATATGGCCAATAATATGAGTTAGATTGATAATAATAAGAGTAACATGTATAGAAATTGTCGTTCTATCGATCATATAAGCATAATATGGCTAATAATATGAGTTAGATTGATAATAATAAGAGTAACAAGTGTAGTAATTGTCGCTCTATCGATAATATAAGCATAATATGGCTAATAATACGAGTTAGATTGATAACAGTAAGAGTAATAAGTATAGTAATTGTCGTTCTATCGATAATATAAGCATAATATGGCCAATAATATGAGTTAGATTGATAATAATAAGAGTAATAAGTATAGTAATTGTCGTCCTATCGATCATATCCACATAATATGGCCAATAATATGAGTTAGATTGATAATAATAAGAGTAACAAGTATAGTAATTGTTTTTCCATCGATCATATAAGCATAATATGGCTAATAATATGAGTTAGATTGATAATAATAAGAGTAACAACTATAGTAATTGTCCTTCTATCAATAATATAAGCATAATATGGCTAATAATATGAGATAGATTGATAATAATAAGAGTAATAAGTATAGTAATTGTCGTCCTATCGATCATATCCACATAATATGGCCAATAATATGAGTTAGATTGAAAATAATAAGAGTAACAAGTATAGTAATTGTCTTTCTATCGATCATATAAGCATAATATGGCTAATAATATGAGTTAGATTGATAATAATAAGAGTAACAACTATAGTAATTGTCCTTCTATCAATAATATAAGCATAATATGGCTAATAATATGAGTTAGATTGATAATAATAAGCGTAACAAGTATAGTAATTCTCCTTCTTTCGATAATATAAGCATAATATGGCCAATAATATGAGTTAGATTGATAATAATAAGAGTAATGAGTATAGTAATTGTCGTTCTATCGATCATATCTGCATAATATGGAAATAATATGAGTTAGATTGATAATAATAAGAGTAATAAGTATAGTAATTGTCGTACTATCGATCATATAAGCATAATATGGCTAATAATATGAGTTAGATTGATAATAGTAAGAGCAATAAGTATAGTAATTGTCGTTCAATCGATCATATAAGCATAATGTGGCTAATAATATGAGTTAGATTGATAATAATAAGAGTAACAACTATAGTAATTGTCCTTCTATCAATAATATAAGCATAATATGGCTAATAATATGAGTTAGATTGATAATAATAAGAGTAACAAGTATAGTAATTGTCGTTCAATCGATCATATAAGCATAATATGGCTAATAATATGAGTTAGATTGATAATAATAAGAGTAATAAGTATAGTATTTGTCGTTCTATCGATCATATAAGCATAATATGGCTAATAATATGAGTTAGATTGATAATAATAAGAGTAACAAGTATAGCAATTGCCGTTCTATCGATAATATAAGCATAGTATGGTTAATAATATGAGTTAGATTGATAATAATAAGAGTAATGAGTATAGTAATTGTCGTCCTATCGATCATATCCACATAATATGGCCAATAATATGAGTTAGATTGATAACAATAAGAGTAATAAGTATAGTAATTGTCGTTCAATCGATCATATCCACATAATATGGCCAATAATATGA
The DNA here is from genome assembly GCF_050947335.1 of Megachile rotundata. Classification (NCBI taxonomy): domain Eukaryota; kingdom Metazoa; phylum Arthropoda; class Insecta; order Hymenoptera; family Megachilidae; genus Megachile; species Megachile rotundata. Next base: position 204,657 of record NW_027473428.1, read on the forward strand.
GTTAGATTGATAATAATAAGAGTAATAAGTATAGTAATTGTCGTCCTATCGATCATGTCCACATAATATGGCCAATAATATGAGTTAGATTGATAATAATAAGAGTAATAAGTATAGTAATTGTCGTCCTATCGATCATATCCACATAATATGGCCAATAATATGAGTTCGATTGATAATAATAAGAGTAACAAGTATAGTAATTGTCTTTCTATCGATCATATAAGCATAATATGGCTAATAATATGAGTTAGATTGATAATAATAAGAGTAACAATTATAGTAATTGTCCTTCTATCGATAATATAAGCATAATATGGCTAATAATATGAGTTAGATTGATAATAATAAGCGTAACAAGTATAGTAATTGTCGTTCTATCGATCATATAAGCATAATATGGCTAATAATATGTGTTCGATTGATAATAGTAAGAGTAATAAGTATAGTAATTGTCGTTCAATCGATCATATCCACATAATATGGCCAATAATATGAGTTAGATTGATAATAATAAGAGTAATAAGTATAGTAATTGTCGTCCTATCGATCATATCCACATAATATGGCCAATAATATGAGTTAGATTGATAATAATAAGAGTAACAAGTATAGTAATTGTCTTTCTATCGATCATATAAGCATAATATGGCTAATAATATGAGTTAGATTGATAATAATAAGAGCAACAACTATAGTAATTGTCCTTCTATCAATAATATAAGCATAATATGGCTAATAATATGAGAAAGATTGATAATAATAAGAGTAATAAGTATAGTAATTGTCGTCCTATCGATCATATCCACATAATATGGCCAATAATATGAGTTAGATTGATTACAATAAGAGTAACAAGTATAGTAATTGTCTTTCTATCGATCATATAAGCATAATATGGCTAATAATATGAGTTAGATTGATAATAATAAGAGTAACAGCTATAGTAATTGTCCTTCTATCAATAATATAAGCATAATATGGCCAATAATATGAGTTAGATTGATAATAATAAGAGGAATAAGTATAGTAATTGTCGTTCTATCGATCATATAAGCATAATATGGCTAATGATATGAGTTAGATTGATAATAATAAGAGTAACAAGTATAGTAATTGTCGTTCCATCGATAATATAAGCATAATATGGCTAATAGTATGAGTTAGATTGATAATAGTAAGAGTAATAAGTATAGTAATTGTCGTTCTATCGATAATATAAGCATAATATGGCCAATAATATGAGTTAGATTGATAATAATAAGAGTAATAAGTATAGTAATTGTCGTCCTATCGATCATATCCACATAGTATGGCCAATAATATGAGTTAGATTGATAATAATAAGAGTAACAAGTACAGTAATTGTCTTTCTATCGATCATATAAGCATAATATGGCTAATAATATGAGTTAGATTGATAATAATAAGAGTAACAACTATAGTAATTGTCCTTCTATCAATAATATAAGCATAATATGGCTAATAATATGAGATAGGTTGATAATACTAAGAGTAATAAGTATAGTAATTGTCGTCCTATCGATCATATCCACATAATATGGCCAATAATATGAGTTAGATTGAAAATAATAAGAGTAACAAGTATAGTAATTGTCTTTCTATCGATCATATAAGCATAATATGGGTAATAATATGAGTTAGATTGATAATAATAAGCGTAACAAGTATAGTAATTGTCCTTCTTTCGATAATATAAGCATAATATGGCTAATAATATGAGTTAGATTGATAATAATAAGAGTAACAAGTATAGTAATTGTCGTTCTATCGATAATATAAGCATAATATGGCTAATAATATGAGTTAGATTGATAATAGTAAGAGTAATAAGTATAGTAATTGTCGTTCTATCGATCATATCTGCATAATATGGAAATAATATGAGTTGGATTGATAATAATAAGAGTAACAGGTATAGTAATTGTCGTTCAATCGATCGTATAAGCATAATATGGCTAATAATATGAGTTACATTGATAATAATAAGAGTAATAAGTATAGTATTTGTCGTTCTATCGATCATATAAGCATAATATGGCTAATAATATGAGTTAGATTGATAATAATAAGAGTAACAAGTATAGCAATTGCCGTTCTATCGATAATATAAGCATAATATGGCTAATAATATGAGTTAGATTGATAATAATAAGCGTAACAAGTATAGTAATTGTCGTTCTATCGATCATATAAGCATAATATGGCTAATAATATGTGTTCGATTGATAATAGTAAGAGTAATAAGTATAGTAATTGTCGTTCAATCGATCATATCCACATAATATGGCCAATAATATGAGTTAGATTGATAATAATAGGAGTAATAAGTATAGTAATTGTCGTCCTATCGATCATATCCACATAATATGGCCAATAATATGAGTTAGATTGATAATAATAAGAGTAACAAGTATAGTAATTGTCTTTCTATCGATCATATAAGCATAATATGGCTAATAATATGAGAAAGATTGATAATAATAAGAGTAACAAGTATAGTAATTGTCTTTCTATCGATCATATAAGCATAATATGGCTAATAATATGAGTTAGATTGATAATAATAAGAGTAACAACTATAGTAATTGTCCTTCTATCAATAATATAAGCATAATATGGCTAATAATATGAGTTAGATTGATAATAATAAGCGTAACAAGTATAGTAATTGTCGTTCTATCGATCATATAAGCATAATATGGCTAATAATATGTGTTCGATTGATAATAGTAAGAGTAATAAGTATAGTAATTGTCGTTCAATCGATCATATCCACATAATATGGCCAATAATATGAGTTAGATTGATAATAATAAGAGTAATAAGTATAGTAATTGTCGTCCTATCGATCATATCCACATAATATGGCCAATAATATGAGTTAGATTGATAATAATAAGAGTAACAACCACAGTAATTGTCCTTCTATCAATAATATAAGCATAATATGGCTAATAATATGAGAAAGATTGATAATAATAAGAGTAATAAGTATAGTAATTGTCGTCCTATCGATCATATCCACATAATATGGCCAATAATATGAGTTAGATTGATAATAATAAGAGTAACAAGTATAGTAATTGTCTTTCTATCGATCATATAAGCATAATAAGGCTAATAATATGAGTTAGATTGATAATAATAAGAGTAACAACTATAGTAATTGTCCTTCTATCAACAATATAAGCATAATATGGCTAATAATATGAGTTAGATTGATAATAATAAGCGTAACAAGTATAGTAATTGTCCTTCTTTCGATAATATAAGCATAATATGGCCAATAATATGAGTTAGATTGATAATAATAAGAGTAATAAGTATAGTAATTGTCGTTCTATCGATCATATAAGCATAATATGGCTAATAATATGAGTTAGATTGATAATAATAAGAGTAACAAGTATAGTAATTGTCGTTCCATCGATAATATAAGCATAATATGGCTAATAATATGAGTTAGATTGATAATAGTAAGAGTAATAAGTATAGTAATTGTCGTTCTATCGATAATACAAGCATAATATGGCCAATAGTATGAGTTAGATTGATAATAATAAGAGTAATAAGTATAGTAATTGTCGTCCTATCGATCATATCCACATAATATGGCCAATAATATGAGTTAGATTGATAATAATAAGAGTAACAAGTATAGTAATTGTCTTTCTATCGATCATATAAGCATAATATGGCTAATAATATGAGTTAGATTGATAATAATAAGAGTAACAACTATAGTAATTGTCCTTCTATCAATAATATAAGCATAATATGGCTAATAATATGAGATAGATTGATAATAATAAGAGTAATAAGTATAGTAATTGTCGTCCTATCGATCATATCCACATAATATGGCCAATAATATGAGTTAGATTGAAAATAATAAGAGTAACAAGTATAGTAATTGTCTTTCTATCGATCATATAAGCATAATATGGCTAATAATATGAGTTAGATTGATAATAATAAGAGTAACAGGTATAGTAATTGTCGTTCTATCGATAATATAAGCATAATATGGCTAATAATATGAGTTAGATTGATAATAATAAGAGTAACAAGTATAGTAATTGTCGTTCCATCGATAATATAAGCATAATATGGCTAATAATATGAGTTAGATTGATAATAGTAAGAGTAATAAGTATAGTAATTGTCGTTCTATCGATAATACAAGCATAATATGGCCAATAGTATGAGTTAGATTGATAATAATAAGAGTAATAAGTATAATAATTGTCGTCCTATCGATCATATAAGCATAATATGGCTAATAATATGAGTTAGATTGATAATAATAAGAGTAACAACTATAGTAATTGTCCTTCTATCAATAAAATAAGCATAATATGGCTAATAATATGAGATAGATTGATAATAATAAGAGTAATAAGTATAGTAATTGTCGTCCTATCGATCATATCCACATAATATGGCCAATAATATGAGTTAGATTGAAAATAATAAGAGTAACAAGTATAGTAATTGTCTTTCTATCGATCATATAAGCATAATATGGCTAATAATATGAGTTAGATTGATAATAATAAGAGTAACAACTATAGTAATTGTCCTTCTATCAATAATATAAGCATAATATGGCTAATAATATGAGTTAGATTGATAATAATAAGCGTAACAAGTATAGTAATTGTCCTTCTTTCGATAATATAAGCATAATATGGCCAATAATATGAGTTAGATTGATAATAATAAGAGTAATAAGTATAGTAATTGTCGTTCTATCGATCATATAAGCATAATATGGCTAATAATATGAGTTAGATTGATAATAATAAAAGTAACAGGTATAGTAATTGTCGTTCTATCGATAATATAAGCATAATATGGCTAATAATATGAGTTAGATTGATAATAGTAAGAGTAATAAGTATAGTAATTGTCGTTCTATCGATCATATCTGCATAATATGGAAATAATATGAGTTAGATTGATAATAATAAGAGTAACAAGTATAGTAATTGTCGTTCAATCGATCATATAAGCATAATATGGCTAATAATATGAGTTACATTGATAATAATAAGAGTAATAAGTATAGTATTTGTCGTTCTATCGATCATATAAGCATAATATGGCTAATAATATGAGTTAGATTGATAATAATAAGAGTAACAAGTATAGCAATTGCCGTTCTATCGATAATATAAGCATAATATGGCTAATAATATGAGTTAGATTGATAATAATAAGCGTAACAAGTATAGTAATTGTCGTTCTATCGATCATATAAGCATAATATGGCTAATAATATGTGTTCGATTGATAATAGTAAGAGTAATAAGTATAGTAATTGTCGTTCAATCGATCATATCCACATAATATGGCCAATAATATGAGTTAGATTGATAATAATAGGAGTAATAAGTATAGTAATTGTCGTCCTATCGATCATATCCACATAATATGGCCAATAATATGAGTTAGATTGATAATAATAAGAGTAACAAGTATAGTAATTGTCTTTCTATCGATCATATAAGCATAATATGGCTAATAATATGAGAAAGATTGATAATAATAAGAGTAACAACTATAGTAATTGTCCTTCTATCAATAATATAAGCATAATATGGCTAATAATATGAGTTACATTGATAATAATAAGAGTAACAAGTATAGTAATTGTCTTTCTATCGATCATATAAGCATAATATGGCTAATAATATGAGTTAGATTGATAATAATAAGAGTAACAATTATAGTAATTGTCCTTCTATCGATAATATAAGCATAATATGGCTAATAATATGAGTTAGATTGATAATAATAAGCGTAACAAGTATAGTAATTGTCGTTCTATCGATCATATAAGCATAATATGGCTAATAATATGTGTTCGATTGATAATAGTAAGAGTAATAAGTATAGTAATTCTCGTTCAATCGATCATATCCACATAATATGGCCAATAATATGAGTTAGATTGATAATAATAAGAGTAATAAGTATAGTAATTGTCGTCCTATCGATCATATCCACATAATATGGCCAATAATATGAGTTAGATTGATAATAATAAGAGTAACAAGTATAGTAATTGTCTTTCTATCGATCATATAAGCATAATATGGCTAATAATATGAGTTAGATTGATAATAATAAGAGTAACAGCTATAGTAATTGTCCTTCTATCAATAATATAAGCATAATATGGCCAATAATATGAGTTAGATTGATAATAATAAGAGTAATAAGTATAGTAATTGTCGTTCTATCGATCATATAAGCATAATATGGCTAATGATATGAGTTAGATTGATAATAATAAGAGTAACAAGTATAGTAATTGTCGTTCCATCGATAATATAAGCATAATATGGCTAATAGTATGAGTTAGATTGATAATAGTAAGAGTAATAAGTATAGTAATTGTCGTTCTATCGATAATATAAGCATAATATGGCCAGTAATATGAGTTAGATTGATAATAATAAGAGTAATAAGTATAGTAATTGTCGTCCTATCGATCATATCCACATAGTATGGCCAATAATATGAGTTAGATTGATAATAATAAGAGTAACAAGTATAGTAATTGTCTTTCTATCGATCATATAAGCATAATATGGCTAATAATATGAGTTAGATTGATAATAATAAGAGTAACAACTATAGTAATTGTCCTTCTATCAATAATATAAGCATAATATGGCTAATAATATGAGATAGGTTGATAATACTAAGAGTAATAAGTATAGTAATTGTCGTCCTATCGATCATATCCACATAATATGGCCAATAATATGAGTTAGATTGAAAATAATAAGAGTAACAAGTATAGTAATTGTCTTTCTATCGATCATATAAGCATAATATGGCTAATAATATGAGTTAGATTGATAATAATAAGCGTAACAACTATAGTAATTGTCCTTCTATCAACAATATAAGCATAATATGGCTAATAATATGAGTTAGATTGATAATAATAAGCGTAACAAGTATAGTAATTGTCCTTCTTTCGATAATATAAGCATAATATGGCCAATAATATGAGTTAGATTGATAATAATAAGAGTAATAGGTATAGTAATTGTCGTTCTATCGATCATATAAGCATAATATGGCTAATAATATGAGTTAGATTGATAATAATAAGAGTAACAAGTATAGTAATTGTCGTTCCATCGATAATATAAGCATAATATGGCTAATAATATGAGTTAGATTGATAATAGTAAGAGTAATAAGTATAGTAATTGTCGTTCTATCGATAATACAAGCATAATATGGCCAATAGTATGAGTTAGATTGATAATAATAAGAGTAATAAGTATAGTAATTGTCGTCCTATCGATCATATCCACATAATATGGCCAATAATATGAGTTAGATTGATAATAATAAGAGTAACAAGTATAGTAATTGTCTTTCTATCGATCATATAAGCATAATATGGCTAATAATATGAGTTAGATTGATAATAATAAGAGTAACAACTATAGTAATTGTCCTTCTATCAATAATATAAGCATAATATGGCTAATAATATGAGATAGATTGATAATAATAAGAGTAATAAGTATAGTAATTGTCGTCCTATCGATCATATCCACATAATATGGCCAATAATATGAGTTAGATTGAAAATAATAAGAGTAACAAGTATAGTAATTGTCTTTCTATCGATCATATAAGCATAATATGGCTAATAATATGAGTTAGATTGATAATAATAAGAGTAGCAGGTATAGTAATTGTCGTTCTATCGATAATATAAGCATAATATGGCTAATAATATGAGTATGATTGATAATAATATGAGTATGATGATTGATAATAATAAGAGTAACAAGTATAGTAATTGTCGTTCCATCGATAATATAAGCATAATATGGCTAATAATATGAGTTAGATTGATAATAGTAAGAGTAATAAGTATAGTAATTGTCGTTCTATCGATAATACAAGCATAATATGGCCAATAGTATGAGTTAGATTGATAATAATAAGAGTAATAAGTATAATAATTGTCGTCCTATCGATCATATAAGCATAATATGGCTAATAATATGAGTTAGATTGATAATAATAAGAGTAACAACTATAGTAATTGTCCTTCTATCAATAAAATAAGCATAATATGGCTAATAATATGAGATAGATTGATAATAATAAGAGTAATAAGTATAGTAATTGTCGTCCTATCGATCATATCCACATAATATGGCCAATAATATGAGTTAGATTGAAAATAATAAGAGTAACAAGTATAGTAATTGTCTTTCTATCGATCATATAAGCATAATATGGCTAATAATATGAGTTAGATTGATAATAATAAGAGTAACAACTATAGTAATTGTCCTTCTATCAATAATATAAGCATAATATGGCTAATAATATGAGTTAGATTGATAATAATAAGCGTAACAAGTATAGTAATTGTCCTTCTTTCGATAATATAAGCATAATATGGCCAATAATATGAGTTAGATTGATAATAATAAGAGTAATAAGTATAGTAATTGTCGTTCTATCGATCATATAAGCATAATATGGCTAATAATATGAGTTAGATTGATAATAATAAAAGTAACAGGTATAGTAATTGTCGTTCTATCGATAATATAAGCATAATATGGCTAATAATATGAGTTAGATTGATAATAGTAAGAGTAATAAGTATAGTAATTGTCGTTCTATCGATCATATCTGCATAATATGGAAATAATATGAGTTAGATTGATAATAATAAGAGTAACAAGTATAGTAATTGTCGTTCAATCGATCATATAAGCATAATATGGCTAATAATATGAGTTACATTGATAATAATAAGAGTAATAAGTATAGTATTTGTCGTTCTATCGATCATATAAGCATAATATGGCTAATAATATGAGTTAGATTGATAATAATAAGAGTAACAAGTATAGCAATTGCCGTTCTATCGATAATATAAGCATAATATGGCTAATAATATGAGTTAGATTGATAATAATAAGCGTAACAAGTATAGTAATTGTCGTTCTATCGATCATATAAGCATAATATGGCTAATAATATGTGTTCGATTGATAATAGTAAGAGTAATAAGTATAGTAATTGTCGTTCAATCGATCATATCCACATAATATGGCCAATAATATGAGTTAGATTGATAATAATAGGAGTAATAAGTATAGTAATTGTCGTCCTATCGATCATATCCACATAATATGGCCAATAATATGAGTTAGATTGATAATAATAAGAGTAACAAGTATAGTAATTGTCTTTCTATCGATCATATAAGCATAATATGGCTAATAATATGAGAAAGATTGATAATAATAAGAGTAACAATTATAGTAATTGTCCTTCTATCGATAATATAAGCATAATATGGCTAATAATATGAGTTAGATTGATAATAATAAGCGTAACAAGTATAGTAATTGTCGTTCTATCGATCATATAAGCATAATATGGCTAATAATATGTGTTCGATTGATAATAGTAAGAGTAATAACTATAGTAATTCTCGTTCAATCGATCATATCCACATAATATGGCCAATAATATGAGTTAGATTGATAATAATAAGAGTAATAAGTATAGTAATTGTCGTCCTATCGATCATATCCACATAATATGGCCAATAATATGAGTTAGATTGATAATAATAAGAGTAACAAGTATAGTAATTGTCTTTCTATCGATCATATAAGCATAATATGGCTAATAATATGAGTTAGATTGATAATAATAAGAGTAACAGCTATAGTAATTGTCCTTCTATCAATAATATAAGCATAATATGGCCAATAATATGAGTTAGATTGATAATACTAAGAGTAATAAGTATAGTAATTGTCGTCCTATCGATCATATCCACATAATATGGCCAATAATATGAGTTAGATTGAAAATAATAAGAGTAACAAGTATAGTAATTGTCTTTCTATCGATCATATAAGCATAATATGGCTAATAATATGAGTTAGATTGATAATAATAAGCGTAACAAGTATAGTAATTGTCCTTCATTCGATAATATAAGCATAATATGGCTAATAATATGAGTTAGATTGATAATAATAAGAGTAACAAGTATAGTAATTGTCGTTCTATCGATAAGATAAGCATAATATGGCTAATAATATGAGTTAGATTGATAATAGTAAGAGTAATAAGTATAGTAATTGTCGTTCTATCGGTCATATCTGCATAATATGGAAATAATATGAGTTGGATTGATAATAATAAGAGTAACAAGTATAGTAATTGTCGTTCAATCGATCGTATAAGCATAATATGGCTAATAATATGAGTTACATTGATAATAATAAGAGTAATAAGTATAGTATTTGTCGTTCTATCGATCATATAAGCATAATATGGCTAATAATATGAGTTAGATTGATAATAATAAGAGTAACAAGTATAGCAATTGCCGTTCTATCGATAATATAAGCATAATATGGCTAATAATATGAGTTAGATTGATAATAATAAGCGTAACAAGTATAGTAATTGTCGTTCTATCGATCATATAAGCATAATATGGCTAATAATATGTGTTCGATTGATAATAGTAAGAGTAATAAGTATAGTAATTGTCGTTCAATCGATCATATCCACATAATATGGCCAATAATATGAGTTAGATTGATAATAATAGGAGTAATAAGTATAGTAATTGTCGTCCTATCGATCATATCCACATAATATGGCCAATAATATGAGTTAGATTGATAATAATAAGAGTAACAAGTATAGTAATTGTCTTTCTATCGATCATATAAGCATAATATGGCTAATAATATGAGAAAGATTGATAATAATAAGAGTAACAAGTATAGTAATTGTCTTTCTATCGATCATATAAGCATAATATGGCTAATAATATGAGTTAGATTGATAATAATAAGAGTAACAACTATAGTAATTGTCCTTCTATCAATAATATAAGCATAATATGGCTAATAATATGAGTTAGATTGATAATAATAAGCGTAACAAGTATAGTAATTGTCGTTCTATCGATCATATAAGCATAATATGGCTAATAATATGTGTTCGATTGATAATAGTAAGAGTAATAAGTATAGCAATTGTCGTTCAATCGATCATATCCACATAATATGGCCAATAATATGAGTTAGATTGATAATAATAAGAGTAATAAGTATAGTAATTGTCGTCCTATCGATCATATCCACATAATATGGCCAATAATATGAGTTAGATTGATAATAATAAGAGTAACAAGTATAGTAATTGTCTTTCTATCGATCATATAAGCATAATAAGGCTAATAATATGAGTTAGATTGATAATAATAAGAGTAACAACTATAGTAATTGTCCTTCTATCAATAATATAAGCATAATATGGCTAATAATATGAGTTAGATTGATAATAATAAGCGTAACAAGTATAGTAATTGTCCTTCTTTCGATAATATACGCATAATATGGCCAATAATATGAGTTAGATTGATAATAATAAGAGTAATAAGTATAGTAATTGTCGTTCTATCGATCATATAAGCATAATATGGCTAATAATATGAGTTAGATTGATAATAATAAGAGTAACAAGTATAGTAATTGTCGTTCCATCGATAATATAAGCATAATATGGCTAATAATATGAGTTAGATTGATAATAGTAAGAGTAATAAGTATAGTAATTGTCGTTCTATCGATAATACAAGCATAATATGGCCAATAGTATGAGTTAGATTGATAATAATAAGAGTAATAAGTATAGTAATTGTCGTCCTATCGATCATATCCACATAATATGGCCAATAATATGAGTTAGATTGATAATAATAAGAGTAACAAGTATAGTAATTGTCTTTCTATCGATCATATAAGCATAATATGGCTAATAATATGAGTTAGATTGATAATAATAAGAGTAACAACTATAGTAATTGTCCTTCTATCAATAATATAAGCATAATATGGCTAATAATATGAGATAGATTGATAATAATAAGAGTAATAAGTATAGTAATTGTCGTCCTATCGATCATATCCACATAATATGGCCAATAATATGAGTTAGATTGAAAATAATAAGAGTAACAAGTATAGTAATTGTCTTTCTATCGATCATATAAGCATAATATGGCTAATAATATGAGTTAGATTGATAATAATAAGAGTAACAGGTATAGTAATTGTCGTTCTATCGATAATATAAGCATAATATGGCTAATAATATGAGTTAGATTGATAATAATAAGAGTAACAAGTATAGTAATTGTCGTTCCATCGATAATATAAGCATAATATGGCTAATAATATGAGTTAGATTAATAATAGTAAGAGTAATAAGTATAGTAATTGTCGTTCTATCGATAATACAAGCATAATATGGCCAATAGTATGAGTTAGATTGATAATAATAAGAGTAATAAGTATAATAATTGTCGTCCTATCGATCATATCCACATAATATGGCCAATAATATGAGTTAGATTGATAATAATAAGAGTAACAAGTATAGTAATTGTCTTTCTATCGATCATATAAGCATAATATGGCTAATAATATGAGTTAGATTGATAATAATAAGAGTAGCAACTATAGTAATTGTCCTTCTATCAATAATATAAGCATAATATGGCTAATAATATGAGATAGATTGATAATAATAAGAGTAATAAGTATAGTAATTGTCGTCCTATCGATCATATCCACATAATATGGCCAATAATATGAGTTAGATTGAAAATAATAAGAGTAACAAGTATAGTAATTGTCTTTCTATCGATCATATAAGCATAATATGGCTAATAATATGAGTTAGATTGATAATAATAAGAGTAACAACTATAGTAATTGTCCTTCTATCAATAATATAAGCATAATATGGCTAATAATATGAGTTAGATTGATAATAATAAGCGTAACAAGTATAGTAATTGTCCTTCTTTCGATAATATAAGCATAATATGGCCAATAATATGAGTTAGATTGATAATAATAAGAGTAATAAGTATAGTAATTGTCGTTCTATCGATCATATAAGCATAATATGGCTAATAATATGAGTTAGATTGATAATAATAAAAGTAACAGGTATAGTAATTGTCATTCTATCGATAATATAAGCATAATATGGCTAATAATATGAGTTAGATTGATAATAGTAAGAGTAATAAGTATAGTAATTGTCGTTCTATCGATCATATCTGCATAATATGGAAATAATATGAGTTAGATTGATAATAATAAGAGTAACAAGTATAGTAATTGTCGTTCAATCGATCATATAAGCATAATATGGCTAATAATATGAGTTACATTGATAATAATAAGAGTAATAAGTATAGTATTTGTCGTTCTATCGATCATATAAGCATAATATGGCTAATAATATGAGTTAGATTGATAATAATAAGAGTAACAAGTATAGCAATTGCCGTTCTATCGATAATATAAGCATAATATGGCTAATAATATGAGTTAGATTGATACTAATAAGCGTAACAAGTATAGTAATTGTCGTTCTATCGATCATATAAGCATAATATGGCTAATAATATGTGTTCGATTGATAATAGTAAGAGTAATAAGTATAGTAATTGTCGTTCAATCGATCATATCCACATAATATGGCCAATAATATGAGTTAGATTGATAATAATAGGAGTAATAAGTATAGTAATTGTCGTCCTATCGATCATATCCACATAATATGGCCAATAATATGAGTTAGATTGATAATAATAAGAGTAACAACTACAGTAATTGTCCTTCTATCAATAATATAAGCATAATATGGCTAATAATATGAGAAAGATTGATAATAATAAGAGTAATAAGTATAGTAATTGTCGTCCTATCGATCATATCCACATAATATGGCCAATAATATGAGTTAGATTGATAATAATAAGAGTAACAAGTATAGTAATTGTCTTTCTATCGATCATATAAGCATAATAAGGCTAATAATATGAGTTAGATTGATAATAATAAGAGTAACAACTATAGTAATTGTCCTTCTATCAATAATATAAGCATAATATGGCTAATAATATGAGTTAGATTGATAATAATAAGCGTAACAAGTATAGTAATTGTCCTTCTTTCGATAATATAAGCATAATATGGCCAATAATATGAGTTAGATTGATAATAATAAGAGTAATAAGTATAGTAATTGTCGTTCTATCGATCATATAAGCATAATATGGCTAATAATATGAGTTAGATTGATAATAATAAGAGTAACAAGTATAGTAATTGTCGTTCCATCGATAATATAAGCATAATATGGCTAATAATATGAGTTAGATTGATAATAGTAAGAGTAATAAGTATAGTAATTGTCGTTCTATCGATAATACAAGCATAATATGGCCAATAGTATGAGTTAGATTGATAATAATAAGAGTAATAAGTATAGTAATTGTCGTCCTATCGATCATATCCACATAATATGGCCAATAATATGAGTTAGATTGATAATAATAAGAGTAACAAGTATAGTAATTGTCTTTCTATCGATCATATAAGCATAATATGGCTAATAATATGAGTTAGATTGATAATAATAAGAGTAACAGGTATAGTAATTGTCGTTCTATCGATAATATAAGCATAATATGGCTAATAATATGAGTTAGATTGATAATAATAAGAGTAACAAGTATAGTAATTGTCGTTCCATCGATAATATAAGCATAATATGGCTAATAATATGAGTTAGATTGATAATAGTAAGAGTAATAAGTATAGTAATTGTCGTTCTATCGATAATACAAGCATAATATGGCCAATAGTATGAGTTAGATTGATAATAATAAGAGTAATAAGTATAATAATTGTCGTCCTATCGATCATATCCACATAATATGGCCAATAATATGAGTTAGATTGATAATAATAAGAGTAACAAGTATAGTAATTGTCTTTCTATCGATCATATAAGCATAATATGGCTAATAATATGAGTTAGATTGATAATAATAAGAGTAACAACTATAGTAATTGTCCTTCTATCAATAATATAAGCATAATATGGCTAATAATATGAGATAGATTGATAATAATAAGAGTAATAAGTATAGTAATTGTCGTCCTATCGATCATATCCACATAATATGGCCAATAATATGAGTTAGATTGAAAATAATAAGAGTAACAAGTATAGTAATTGTCTTTCTATCGATCATATAAGCATAATATGGCTAATAATATGAGTTAGATTGATAATAATAAGAGTAACAACTATAGTAATTGTCCTTCTATCAATAATATAAGCATAATATGGCTAATAATATGAGTTAGATTGATAATAATAAGCGTAACAAGTATAGTAATTGTCCTTCTTTCGATAATATAAGCATAATATGGCCAATAATATGAGTTAGATTGATAATAATAAGAGTAATAAGTATAGTAATTGTCGTTCTATCGATCATATAAGCATAATATGGCTAATAATATGAGTTAGATTGATAATAATAAAAGTAACAGGTATAGTAATTGTCATTCTATCGATAATATAAGCATAATATGGCTAATAATATGAGTTAGATTGATAATAGTAAGAGTAATAAGTATAGTAATTGTCGTTCTATCGATCATATCTGCATAATATGGAAATAATATGAGTTAGATTGATAATAATAAGAGTAACAAGTATAGTAATTGTCGTTCGATCGATCATATAAGCATAATATGGCTAATAATATGAGTTACATTGATAATAATAAGAGTAATAAGTATAGTATTTGTCGTTCTATCGATCATATAAGCATAATATGGCTAATAATATGAGTTAGATTGATAATAATAAGAGTAACAAGTATAGCAATTGCCGTTCTATCGATAATATAAGCATAATATGGCTAATAATATGAGTTAGATTGATAATAATAAGCGTAACAAGTATAGTAATTGTCGTTCTATCGATCATATAAGCATAATATGGCTAATAATATGTGTTCGATTGATAATAGTAAGAGTAATAAGTATAGTAATTGTCGTTCAATCGATCATATCCACATAATATGGCCAATAATATGAGTTAGATTGATAATAATAGGAGTAATAAGTATAGTAATTGTCGTCCTATCGATCATATCCACATAATATGGCCAATAATATGAGTTATATTGATAATAATAAGAGTAACAAGTATAGTAATTGTCTTTCTATCGATCATATAAGCATAATATGGCTAATAATATGAGAAAGATTGATAATAATAAGAGTAACAAGTATAGTAATTGTCTTTCTATCGATCATATAAGCATAATATGGCTAATAATATGAGTTAGATTGATAATAATAAGAGTAACAACTATAGTAATTGTCCTTCTATCAATAATATAAGCATAATTGGCTAATAATATGAGTTAGATTGATAATAATAAGCGTAACAAGTATAGTAATTGTCGTTCTATCGATCATATAAGCATAATATGGCTAATAATATGTGTTCGATTGATAATAGTAAGAGTAATAAGTATAGTAATTGTGGTTCAATCGATCATATCCACATAATATGGCCAATAATATGAGTTAGATTGATAATAATAAGAGTAATAAGTATAGTAATTGTCGTCCTATCGATCATATCCACATAATATGGCCAATAATATGAGTTAGATTGATAATAATAAGAGTAACAAGTATAGTAATTGTCTTTCTATCGATCATATAAGCATAATATGGCTAATAATATGAGAAAGATTGATAATAATAAGAGTAACAAGTATAGTAATTGTCTTTCTATCGATCATATAAGCATAATATGGCTAATAATATGAGTTAGATTGATAATAATAAGAGTAACAACTATAGTAATTGTCCTTCTATCAATAATATAAGCATGATATGGCTAATAATATGAGTTAGATTGATAATAATAAGAGTAATAAGTATAGTAATTGTCGTTCTATCGATCATATAGGCATAATATGGCTAATAATATGAGTTAGATTGATAATAGTAAGAGTAATAAGTATAGTAATTGTCGTTCTATCGATCATATCTGCATAATATGGCCAATAATATGAGTTAGATTGATAATAATAAGAGTAATGAGTATAGTAATTGTCGTCCTATCGATCATATCCATATAATATGGCCAATAATATGAGTTAGATTGATAATAATAAGAGTAATAAGTATAGTAATTGTCTTTCTATCGATCATATAAGCATAATATGGCTAATAATATGAGTTAGATTGATAATAATAAGAGTAACAACTATAGTAATTGTCCTTCTATCAATAATATAAGCATAATATGGCTAATAATATGAGATAGATTGATAATAATAAGAGTAATAAGTATAGTAATTGTCGTCCTATCGATCATATCCACATAATATGGCCAATAATATGAGTTAGATTGAAAATAATAAGAGTAACAAGTATAGTAATTGTCTTTCTATCGATCATATAAGCATAATATGGCTAATAATATGAGTTAGATTGATAATAATAAGAGTAACAACTATAGTAATTGTCCTTCTATCAATAATATAAGCATAATATGGCTAATAATATGAGTTAGATTGATAATAATAAGCGTAACAAGTATAGTAATTGTCCTTCTTTCGATAATATAAGCATAATATGGCCAATAATATGAGTTAGATTGATAATAATAAGAGTAATAAATATAGTAATTGTCGTTCTATCGATCATATAAGCATAATATGGCTAATAATATGAGTTAGATTGATAATAATAAAAGTAACAGGTATAGTAATTGTCATTCTATCGATAATATAAGCATAATATGGCTAATAATATGAGTTAGATTGATAATAGTAAGAGTAATAAGTATAGTAATTGTCGTTCTATCGATCATATCTGCATAATATGGAAATAATATGAGTTAGATTGATAATAATAAGAGTAACAAGTATAGTAATTGTCGTTCAATCGATCATATAAGCATAATATGGCTAATAATATGAGTTACATTGATAATAATAAGAGTAATAAGTATAGTATTTGTCGTTCTATCGATCATATAAGCATAATATGGCTAATAATATGAGTTAGATTGATAATAATAAGAGTAACAAGTATAGCAATTGCCGTTCTATCGATAATATAAGCATAATATGGCTAATAATATGAGTTAGATTGATAATAATAAGCGTAACAAGTATAGTAATTGTCGTTCTATCGATCATATAAGCATAATATGGCTAATAATATGTGTTCGATTGATAATAGTAAGAGTAATAAGTATAGTAATTGTCGTTCAATCGATCATATCCACATAATATGGCCAATAATATGAGTTAGATTGATAATAATAGGAGTAATAAGTATAGTAATTGTCGTCCTATCGATCATATCCACATAATATGGCCAATAATATGAGTTAGATTGATAATAATAAGAGTAACAAGTATAGTAATTGTCTTTCTATCGATCATATAAGCATAATATGGCTAATAATATGAGAAAGATTGATAATAATAAGAGTAACAAGTATAGTAATTGTCTTTCTATCGATCATATAAGCATAATATGGCTAATAATATGAGTTAGATTGATAATAATAAGAGTAACAACTATAGTAATTGTCCTTCTATCAATAATATAAGCATGATATGGCTAATAATATGAGTTAGATTGATAATAATAAGAGTAATAAGTATAGTAATTGTCGTTCTATCGATCATATAAGCATAATATGGCTAATAATATGAGTTAGATTGATAATAGTAAGAGTAATAAGTATAGTAATTGTCGTTCTATCGATCATATCTGCATAATATGGCCAATAATATGAGTTAGATTGATAATAATAAGAGTAATGAGTATAGTAATTGTCGTCCTATCGATCATATCCATATAATATGGCCAATAATATGAGTTAGATTGATAATAATAAGAGTAATAAGTATAGAAATTGTCGTTCTATCGATCATATAAGCATAATATGGCTAATAATATGAGTTAGATTGATAATAATAAGAGTAACAAATATAGTAATTGTCCTTCTATCGATAATATAAGCATAATATGGCTAATAATATGAGTTAGATTGATAATAATAAGCGTAACAAGTATAGTAATTGTCGTTCAATCTATCATATAAGCATAGTATGGCTAATAATATGAGTTCGATTGATAATAGCAAGAGTAATAGGCACAGTGATTGTCGTTCTACCGATCATATCTGCATAATATGTTTAATAATATGAGTTAGATTGATAATAATAAGAGTAATAAGTATAGTAATTGTCGTTCTATCGATCATATAAGCATAATATGGCTAATAATATGGGTTCGATTGATAATAGTAAGAGTAATAAGTATGGTAATTGTCGTTCAATCGATCATATCCACATAATATGGCCAATAATATTAGTTAGATTGATAATAATAAGAGTAATAAGTATAGTAATTGTCGTCCTATCGATCATATCCACATAATATGGCCAATAATATGAGTTAGATTGATAATAATAGGAGTAACAAGTATAGTAATTGTCTTTCTATCGATCATATAAGCATAATATGGCTAATAATATGAGTTAGATTGATAATAATAAGAGTAACAACTGTAGTAATTGTCCTTCTATCAATAATACAAGCATAATATGGCTAATAATATGAGTTAGATTGATAATAATAAGCGTAACAAGTATAGTAATTGTCCTTCTTTCGATAATATAAGCATAATATGGCCAATAATATGAGTTAGATTGATAATAATAAGAGTAATAAGTATAGTAATTGTCGTTCTATCGATCATATAAGCATAATATGGCTAATAATATGAGTTAGATTGATAATAATAAAAGTAACAGGTATAGTAATTGTCGTTCTATCGATAATATAAGCATAATATGGCTAATAATATGAGTTAGATTGATAATAGTAAGAGTAATAAGTATAGTAATTGTCGTTCTATCGATCATATCTGCATAATATGGAAATAATATGAGTTAGATTGATAATAATAAGAGTAACAAGTATAGTAATTGTCGTTCAATCGATCATATAAGCATAATATGGCTAATAATATGAGTTACATTGATAATAATAAGAGTAATAAGTATAGTATTTGTCGTTCTATCGATCATATAAGCATAATATGGGTAATAATATGAGTTAGATTGATAATAATAAGAGTAACAAGTATAGTAATTGTCGTTCTATCGATAATATAAGCATAATATGGCTAATAATATAAGTTAGATTGTTAATAGTAAGAGTAATAAGTATAGTAATTGTCGTTCTATCGATAATATAAGCATAATATGGCCAATAATATGAGTTAGATTGATAATAATAAGAGTAATAAGTATAGTAATTGTCGTCCTATCGATCATATCCACATAATATGGCCAATAATATGAGTTAGATTGATAATAGTAAGAGTAACAAGTATAGTAATTGTCTCTCTATCGATCATATAAGCATAATATGGCTAATAATATGAGTTAGATTGATAATAATAAGAGTAACAACTATAGTAATTGTCCTTCTATCAATAATATAAGCATATTATGGCTATTAATATGAGATAGATTTATAATAATAAGAGTAATAAGTATAGTAATTGTCGTCCTATCGATCATATCCACATAATATGGCCAATAATATGAGTAAGATTGATAATAATAAGAGTAACAACTATAGTAATTGTCCTTCTATCAATAATATAAGCATAATATGGCTATTAATATGAGATAGATCGATAATAATAAGCGTAACAAGTATAGTAATTGTCCTTCTTTCGATAATATAAGCATAATATGGCCAATAATATGAGTTAGATTGATAATAATAAGAGTAATAAGTATAGTAATTGTCGTTCTATCGATCATATAAGCATAATATGGGTAATAATATGAGTTAGATTGAAAATAATAAGAGTAACAACTATAGTAATTGTCCTTCTATCAATAATATAAGCATAATATGGCTAATAATATGAGTTAGATTGATAATAATAAGCGTAACAAGTATAGTAATTGTCCTTCTTTCGATAATATAAGCATAATATGGCCAATAATATGAGTTAGATTGATAATAATAAGAGTAATAAGTATAGTAATTGTCGTTCTATCGATCATATAAGCATAATATGGCTAATAATATGAGTTAGATTGATAATAATAAGAGTAACAGGTATAGTAATTGTCGTTCTATCGATAATATAAGCATAATATGGCTAATAATATGAGTTAGATTGATAATAGTAAGAGTAATAAGTATAGTAATTGTCGTTCTATGGATCATATGTGCATAATATGGAAATAATATGAGTTAGATTGATAATAATAAGAGTAACAAGTATAGTAATTGTCGTTCTATCGATCATATAAGCATAATATGGGTAATAATATGAGTTAGATTGAAAATAATAAGAGTAACAAGTATAGTAATTGTCTTTCTATCGATCATATAAGCATAATATGGCTAATAATATGAGTAGATTGATAATAATAAGAGTAATAAGTATAGTAATTGTCGTCCTATCGATCATATCCACATAATATGGCCAATAATATGAGTTAGATTGATAATAGTAAGAGTAACAAGTATAGTAATTGTCTCTCTATCGATCATATAAGCATAATATGGCTAATAATATGAGTTAGATTGATAATAATAAGAGTAACAACTATAGTAATTGTCCTTCTATCAATAATATAAGCATATTATGGCTATTAATATGAGATAGATTTATAATAATAAGAGTAATAAGTATAGTAATTGTCGTCCTATCGATCATATCCACATAATATGGCCAATAATATGAGTAAGATTGATAATAATATGAGTAACAACTATAGTAATTGTCCTTCTATCAATAATATAAGCATAATATGGCTATTAATATGAGATAGATTGATAGTAATAAGCGTAACAAGTATAGTAATTGTCCTTCTTTCGATAATATAAGCATAATATGGCCAATAATATGAGTTAGATTGATAATAATAAGAGTAATAAGTATAGTAATTGTCGTTCTATCGATCATATAAGCATAATATGGGTAATAATATGAGTTAGATTGAAAATAATAAGAGTAACAAGTATAGTAATTGTCTTTCTATCGATCATATAAGCATAATATGGCTAATAATATGAGTAGATTGATAATAATAAGAGTAACAACTATAGTAATTGTCCTTCTATCAATAATATAAGCATAATATGGCTAATAATATGAGTTAGATTGATAATAATAAGCGTAACAAGTATAGTAATTGTCCTTCTTTCGATAATATAAGCATAATATGGCCAATAATATGAGTTAGATTGATAATAATAAGAGTAATAAGTATAGTAATTGTCGTTCTATCGATCATATAAGCATAATATGGCTAATAATATGAGTTAGATTGATAATAATAAGAGTAACAGGTATAGTAATTGTCGTTCTATCGATAATATAAGCATAATATGGCTAATAATATGAGTTAGATTGATAATAGTAAGGGTAATAAGTATAGTAATTGTCGTTCTATGGATCATATGTGCATAATATGGAAATAATATGAGTTAGATTGATAATAATAAGAGTAACAAGTATAGTAATTGTCGTTCTATCGATCATATAAGCATAATATGGGTAATAATATGAGTTAGATTGAAAATAATAAGAGTAACAAGTATAGTAATTGTCTTTCTATCGATCATATAAGCATAATATGGCTAATAATATGAGTAGATTGATAATAATAAGAGTAACAACTATAGTAATTGTCCTTCTATCAATAATATAAGCATAATATGGCTAATAATATGAGTTAGATTGATAATAATAAGCGTAACAAGTATAGTAATTGTCCTTCTTTCGATAATATAAGCATAATATGGCCAATAATATGAGTTAGATTGATAATAATAAGAGTAATAAGTATAGTAATTGTCGTTCTATCGATCATATAAGCATAATATGGCTAATAATATGAGTTAGATTGATAATAATAAGAGTAACAGGTATAGTAATTGTCGTTCTATCGATAATATAAGCATAATATGGCTAATAATATGAGTTAGATTGATAATAGTAAGAGTAATAAGTATAGTAATTGTCGTTCTATGGATCATATGTGCATAATATGGAAATAATATGAGTTAGATTGATAATAATAAGAGTAACAAGTATAGTAATTGTCGTTCTATCGATCATATAAGCATAATATGGCTAATAATATGAGTTAGATTGATAATAGTAAGAGTAATAAGTATAGTAATTGTCGATCTATCGATCATATCTGCATAATATGGTTAATAATATGAGTTAGTTTGATAATAATAAGAGTGATGAGTATAGTAATTGTCGTCCTATCGATCATATCCACATAATATGGCCAATAATATGAGTTAGATTGATAATAATAAGAGTAATAAGTATAGTAATTGTCGTTCTATCGATAATATAAGCATAATATGGCTAATAATATGAGTTAGATTGATAATAGTAAGAGTAATAAGTATAGTAATTGTCGTTCTATGGATCATATGTGCATAATATGGAAATAATATGAGTTAGATTGATAATAATAAGAGTAACAAGTATAGTAATTGTCGTTCTATCGATAATATAAGCACAATATGGCTAATAATGTGAGTTAGATTGATAATAGTAAGAGAAATAAGTATAGTAATTGTCGTTCTATCGATCATATAAGCATAATATGGCTAATAATATGAGTTAGATTGATAATAGTAAGAGTAATAAGTATAGTAATTGTCGTTCAATCGATCATATAAGCATAATATGGCTAATAGTATGAGTTAGATTGATAATAATAAGACTAACAGGTATAGTAATTGTCGTTCTATCGATAATATAAGCATAATATGGCTAATAATATGAGTTAGATTGATAATAGTAAGAGTAATAAGTATAGTAATTGTCGTTCTATGGATCATATGTGCATAATATGGAAATAATATGAGTTAGATTGATAATAATAAGAGTAACAAGTATAGTAATTGTCGTTCTATCGATCATATAAGCATAATATGGCTAATAATATGAGTTAGATTGATAATAGTAAGAGTAATAAGTATAGTAATTGTCGATCTATCGATCATATCTGCATAATATGGTTAATAATATGAGTTAGTTTGATAATAATATGAGTAATGAGTATAGTAATTGTCGTCCTATCGATCATATCCACATAATATGGCCAATAATATGAGTTAGATTGATAATAATAAGAGTAACAAGTATAGTAATTGTCTTTCTATCGATCATATAAGCATAATATGGCTAATAATATGAGTTAGATTGATAATAATAAGAGTAACAACTATAGTAATTGTCCTTCTATCAATAATATAAGCATAATATGGCTAATAATATGAGTTAGATTGATAATAATAAGCGTAACAAGTATAGTAATTGTCCTTCTTTCGATAATATAAGCATAATATGGCCAATAATATGAGTTAGATTGATAATAATAAGAGTAACAAGTATAGTAATTGTCGTTCTATCGATAATATAAGCATAATATGGCTAATAACCTGAGTTAGATTGATAATAATAAGAGTAATAAGTATAGTAATTGTCGTTCTATCGATCATATAAGCATAATATGGGTAATAATATGAGTTAGATTGAAAATAATAAGAGTAACAAGTATAGTAATTGTCTTTCTATCGATCATATAAGCATAATATGGCTAATAATATGAGTTAGATTGATAATAATAAGAGTAACAACTATAGTAATTGTCCTTCTATCAATAATATAAGCATAATATGGCTAATAATATGAGTTAGATTGATAATAATAGGCGTAACAAGTATAGTAATTGTCCTTCTTTCGATAATATAAGCATAATATGGCCAATAATATGAGTTAGATTGATAATAATAAGAGTAATAAGTATAGTAATTGTCGTTCTATCGATCATATAAGCATAATATGGCTAATAATATGAGTTAGATTGATAATAATAAGAGTAACAGGTACAGTAATTGTCGTTCTATCGATCATATAAGCATAATATGGTTAATAATATGAGTTAGATTGATAATAATAAGAGTAACAAGTGTAGTAATTGTCGCTCTATCGATAATATAAGCATAATATGGCTAATAATATGAGTTAGATTGATAATAGTAAGAGCAATAAGTATAGTAATTGCCGTTCTATCGATCATATCTGCATAATATGGTTAATAATATGAGTTAGTTTGATAATAATAAGAGTAATGAGTATAGTAATTGTCGTCCTATCGATCATATCCACATAATATGGCCAATAATATGAGTTAGATTGATAATAAAAAGAGTAATAAGTATAGTAATTGTCGTTCTATCGATCATATCTGCATAATATGGTGAATAATATGAGTTAGTTTGATAATAATAAGAGTAATGAGTATAGTAATTGTCGTCCTATCGATCATATCCACATAATATGGCCAATAATATGAGTTAGATTGATAATAATAAGAGTAACAAGTATAGAACTTGTCGTTCTATCGTTCATATAAGCATAATATGGCTAATAATATGAGTTAGATTGATAATAATAAGAGTAACAAGTGTAGTAATTGTCGCTCTATCGATAATATAAGCACAATATGGCTAATAATATGAGTTAGATTGATAATAGTAAGAGTAATAAGTATAGTAACTGTCGTTCTATCGATCATATCTGCATAATATGGTTAATAATATGAGTTAGATTGATAATAATAAGAGTAATAAGTATAGTAATTGTCGTTCTATCGATCATATAAGCATAATATGGCTAATAATATGAGTTAGATTGATAATAATAAGAGTAACAAGTATAGTAATTGTCGTTCTATCGATAATATAAGAATAATATGGCTAATAATATGAGTTAGATTGATAATAGTAAGAGTAATAAGTATAGTAATTGTCGTTCAATCGATCATATAAGCATAATGTGGCTAATAATATGAGTTAGATTGATAACAGTAAGAGTAACAAGAATAGCAATTGTCGTTCTATCGATAATATAAGCATAATATGGCTAATAATATGAGTTAGATTGATAATAGTAAGAGTAATAAGTATAGTAACTGTCGTTCTATCGATCATATCTGCATAATATGGTTAATAATATGAGTTAGATTGATAATAATAAGAGTAATAAGTATAGTAATTGTCGTTCTATCGATCATATAAGCATAATATGGCTAATAATATGAGTTAGATTGATAATAATAAGAGTAACAAGTATAGTAATTGTCGTTCTATCGATAATATAAGCATAATATGGCTAATAATATGAGTTAGATTGATAATAGTAAGAGTAATAAGTATAGTAATTGTCGATCTATCGATCATATCTGCATAATATGGTTAATAATATGAGTTAGTTTGATAATAATAAGAGTAATAAGTATAGTAATTGTCGTCCTATCGATCATATCCACATAATATGGCCAATAATATGAGTTAGATTGATAATAATAAGAGTAACAAGTATAGTAATTGTCTTTCTATCGATCATATAAGCATAATATGGCTAATAATATGAGTTAGATTGATAATAATAAGAGTAACAACTGTAGTAATTGTCCTTCTATCAATAATATAAGCATAATATGGCTAATAATATGAGTTAGATTGATAATAATAAGCGTAACAAGTACAGTAATTGTCCTTCTTTCGATAATATAAGCATAATATGGCCAATAATATGTGTTAGATTGATAATAATAAGAGTAACAAGTATAGTAATTATCGTTCTATCGATTATATAAGCATAATATGGCTAATAATATGAGTTAGATTGATAATAATAAGAGTAATAAGTATAGTAATTGTCGTTCTATCGATCATATAAGCATAATATGGGTAATAATATGAGTTAGATTGATAATAATAAGAGTAACAAGTATAGTAATTGTCGTTCTATCGATAATATAAGCATAATATGGCTAATAATATAAGTTAGATTGTTAATAGTAAGAGTAATAAGTATAGTAATTGTCGTTCTATCGATAATATAAGCATAATATGGCCAATAATATGAGTTAGATTGATAATAATAAGAGTAATAAGTATAGTAATTGTCGTCCTATCGATCATATCCACATAATATGGCCAATAATATGAGTTAGATTGATAATAGTAAGAGTAACAAGTATAGTAATTGTCTTTCTATCGATCATATAAGCATAATATGGCTAATAATATGAGTTAGATTGATAATAATAAGAGTAACAACTATAGTAATTGTCCTTCTATCAATAATATAAGCATAATATGGCTATTAATATGAGATAGATTTATAATAATAAGAGTAATAAGTATAGTAATTGTCGTCCTATCGATCATATCCACATAATATGGCCAATAATATGAGTAAGATTGATAATAATAAGAGTAACAACTATAGTAATTGTCCTTCTATCAATAATATAAGCATAATATGGCTATTAATATGAGATAGATTGATAATAATAAGCGTAACAAGTATAGTAATTGTCCTTCTTTCGATAATATAAGCATAATATGGCCAATAATATGAGTTAGATTGATAATAATAAGAGTATTAAGTATAGTAATTGTCGTTCTATCGATAATATAAGCATAATATGGCCAATAATATGAGTTAGATTGATAATAATAAGAGTAATAAGTATAGTAATTGTCGTTCTATCGATCATATAAGCATAATATGGCTAATAATATGAGTTAGATTGATAATAATAAGAGTAACAGGTATAGTAATTGTCGTTCTATCGATAATATAAGCATAATATGGCTAATAATATGAGTTAGATTGATAATAGTAAGAGTAATAAGTATAGTAATTGTCGTTCTATGGATCATATGTGCATAATATGGAAATAATATGAGTTAGATTGATAATAATAAGAGTAACAAGTATAGTAATTGTCGTTCTATCGATTATATAAGCATAATATGGGTAATAATATGAGTTAGATTGAAAATAATAAGAGTAACAAGTATAGTAATTGTCTTTCTATCGATCATATAAGCATAATATGGCTAATAATATGAGTAGATTGATAATAATAAGAGTAACAACTATAGTAATTGTCCTTCTATCAATAATATAAGCATAATATGGCTAATAATATGAGTTAGATTGATAATAATAAGCGTAACAAGTATAGTAATTGTCCTTCTTTCGATAATATAAGCATAATATGGCCAATAATATGAGTTAGATTGATAATAATAAGAGTAATAAGTATAGTAATTGTCGTTCTATCGATCATATAAGCATAATATGGCTAATAATGTGAGTTAGATTGATAATAATAAGAGTAACAGGTATAGTAATTGTCGTTCTATCGATAATATAAGCATAATATGGCTAATAATATGAGTTAGATTGACAATAGTGAGAGTAATAAGTATAGTAATTGTCGTTCTATGGATCATATGTGCATAATATGGAAATAATATGAGTTAGATTGATAATAATAAGAGTAACAAGTATAGTAATTGTCGTTCTATCGATCATATAAGCATAATATGGCTAATAATATGAGTTAGATTGATAATAGTAAGAGTAATAAGTATAGTAATTGTCGATCTATCGATCATATCTGCATAATATGGTTAATAATATGAGTTAGTTTGATAATAATATGAGTAATGAGTATAGTAATTGTCGTCCTATCGATCATATCCACATAATATGGCCAATAATATGAGTTAGATTGATAATAATAAGAGTAACAAGTATAGAAATTGTCGTTCTATCGATCATATAAGCATAATATGGCTAATAATATGAGTTAGATTGATAATAATAAGAGTAACAAGTGTAGTAATTGTCGCTCTATCGATAATATAAGCATAATATGGCTAATAATATGAGTTAGATTGATAATAGCAAGAGCAATAAGTATAGTAATTGTCGTTCTATCGATCATATCTGCATAATATGGTTAATAATATGAGTTAGTTTGATAATAATAAGAGTGATGAGTATAGTAATTGTCGTCCTATCGATCATATCCACATAATATGGCCAATAATATGAGTTAGATTGATAATAATAAGAGTAATAAGTATAGTAATTGTCGTTCTATCGATAATATAAGCATAATATGGCTAATAATATGAGTTAGATTGATAATAGTAAGAGTAATAAGTATAGTAATTGTCGTTCTATGGATCATATGTGCATAATATGGAAATAATATGAGTTAGATTGATAATAATAAGAGTAACAAGTATAGTAATTGTCGTTCTATCGATAATATAAGCACAATATGGCTAATAATGTGAGTTAGATTGATAATAGTAAGAGTAATAAGTATAGTAATTGTCGTTCTATCGATCATATAAGCATAATATGGCTAATAATATGAGTTAGATTGATAATAGTAAGAGTAATAAGTATAGTAATTGTCGTTCAATCGATCATATAAGCATAATATGGCTAATAGTATGAGTTAGATTGATAATAATAAGAGTAACAGGTATAGTAATTGTCGTTCTATCGATAATATAAGCATAATATGGCTAATAATATGAGTTAGATTGATAATAGTAAGAGTAATAAGTATAGTAATTGTCGTTCTATGGATCATATGTGCATAATATGGAAATAATATGAGTTAGATTGATAATAATAAGAGTAACAAGTATAGTAATTGTCGTTCTATCGATCATATAAGCATAATATGGCTAATAATATGAGTTAGATTGATAATAGTAAGAGTAATAAGTATAGTAATTGTCGATCTATCGATCATATCTGCATAATATGGTTAATAATATGAGTTAGTTTGATAATAATATGAGTAATGAGTATAGTAATTGTCGTCCTATCGATCATATCCACATAATATGGCCAATAATATGAGTTAGATTGATAATAATAAGAGTAACAAGTATAGAAATTGTCGTTCTATCGATCATATAAGCATAATATGGCTAATAATATGAGTTAGATTGATAATAATAAGAGTAACAAGTGTAGTAATTGTCGCTCTATCGATAATATAAGCATAATATGGCTAATAATATGAGTTAGATTGATAATAGTA
This sequence comes from Megachile rotundata, assembly GCF_050947335.1. NCBI lineage: Eukaryota > Metazoa > Arthropoda > Insecta > Hymenoptera > Megachilidae > Megachile > Megachile rotundata. The sequence goes on from NW_027473428.1 coordinate 234,640, forward strand.
AGAGCAATAAGTATAGTAATTGTCGTTCTATCGATCATATCTGCATAATATGGTTAATAATATGAGTTAGTTTGATAATAATAAGAGTAATGAGTATAGTAATTGTCGTCCTATCGATCATATCCACATAATATGGCCAATAATATGAGTTAGATTGATAATAATAAGAGTAATAAGTATAGTAATTGTCGTTCTATCGATCATATAAGCATAATATGGCTAATAATATGAGTTAGATTGATAATAATAAGAGTAAGAAGTATAGTAATTGTCTTTCTATCGATCATATAAGCATAATATGGCTAATAATATGAGTTAGATTGATAATAGCAAGAGCAATAAGTATAGTAATTGTCGTTCTATCGATCATATCTGCATAATATGGTTAATAATATGAGTTAGTTTGATAATAATAAGAGTGATGAGTATAGTAATTGTCGTCCTATCGATCATATCCACATAATATGGCCAATAATATGAGTTAGATTGATAATAATAAGAGTAATAAGTATAGTAATTGTCGTTCTATCGATAATATAAGCATAATATGGCTAATAATATGAGTTAGATTGATAATAGTAAGAGTAATAAGTATAGTAATTGTCGTTCAATCGATCATATAAGCATAATATGGCTAATAATATGAGTTAGATTGATAATAATAAGAGTAACAGGTATAGTAATTGTCGTTCTATCGATAATATAAGCATAATATGGCTAATAATATGAGTTAGATTGATAATAGTAAGAGTAATAAGTATAGTAATTGTCGTTCTATGGATCATATGTGCATAATATGGAAATAATATGAGTTAGATTGATAATAATAAGAGTAACAAGTATAGTAATTGTCGTTCTATCGATAATATAAGCATAATATGGCTAATAATATGAGTTAGATTGATAATAGTAAGAGTAATAAGTATAGTAATTGTCGTTCTATCGATCATATCTGCATAATATGGTGAATAATATGAGTTAGTTTGATAATAATAAGAGTAATGAGTATAGTAATTGTCGTCCTATCGATCATATCCACATAATATGGCCAATAATATGAGTTAGATTGATAATAATAAGAGTAACAAGTATAGAAATTGTCGTTCTATCGATCATATAAGCATAATATGGCTAATAATATGAGTTAGATTGATAATAATAAGAGTAACAAGTGTAGTAATTGTCGCTCTATCGATAATATAAGCATAATATGGCTAATAATATGAGTTAGATTGATAATAGTAAGAGCAATAAGTATAGTAATTGTCGTTCTATCGATCATATCTGCATAATATGGTTAATAATATGAGTTAGTTTGATAATAATAAGAGTAATGAGTATAGTAATTGTCGTCCTATCGATCATATCCACATAATATGGCCAATAATATGAGTTAGATTGATAATAATAAGAGTAATAAGTATAGTAATTGTCGTTCTATCGATCATATCTGCATAATATGGTGAATAATATGAGTTAGTTTGATAATAATAAGAGTAATGAGTATAGTAATTGTCGTCCTATCGATCATATCCACATAATATGGCCAATAATATGAGTTAGATTGATAATAATAAGAGTAACAAGTATAGTAATTGTCGTTCTATCGATAATATAAGCATAATATGGCTAATAATATGAGTTAGATTGATAATAGTAAGAGTAATAAGTATAGTAATTGTCGTTCTATCGATCATATAAGCATAATATGGCTAATAATATGAGTTAGATTGATAATAGTAAGAGTAACAAGTATAGTAATTGTCTTTCTATCGATCATATAAGCATAATATGGCTAATAATATGAGTTAGATTGATAATAATAAGAGTAACAACTATAGTAATTGTCGTTCTATCGATAATATAAGCATAATATGGCTAATAATATGAGTTAGATTGATAATAGTAAGAGTAATAAGTATAGTAATTGTCGTTCTATCGATCATATCTGCATAATATGGTGAATAATATGAGTTAGTTTGATAATAATCAGAGTAATGAGTATAGTAATTGTCGTCCTATCGATCATATCCACATAATATGGCCAATAATATGAGTTAGATTGATAATAATAAGAGTAACAAGTATAGAAATTGTCGTTCTATCGATCATATAAGCATAATATGGCTAATAATATGAGTTAGATTGATAATAATAAGAGTAACAAGTGTAGTAATTGTCGCTCTATCGATAATATAAGCATAATATGGCTAATAATATGAGTTAGATTGATAATAGTAAGAGCAATAAGTATAGTAATTGTCGTTCTATCGATCATATCTGCATAATATGGTTAATAATATGGTTAGTTTGATAATAATAAGAGTAATGAGTATAGTAATTGTCGTCCTATCGATCATATCCACATAATATGGCCAATAATATGAGTTAGATTGATAATAATAAGAGTAATAAGTATAGTAATTGTCGTTCTATCGATCATATCTGCATAATATGGTGAATAATATGAGTTAGTTTGATAATAATAAGAGTAATGAGTATAGTAATTGTCGTCCTATCGATCATATCCACATAATATGGCAAATAATATGAGTTAGATTGATAATAATAAGAGTAACAAGTATAGTAATTGTCTTTCTATCGATCATATAAGCATAATATGGCTAATAATATGAGTTAGATTGATAATAATAAGAGTAACAACTATAGTAATTGTCCTTCTATCAATAATATAAGCATAATATGGCTAATAATATGAGTTAGATTGATAATAATAAGCGTAACAAGTATAGTAATTGTCCTTCTTTCGATAATATAAGCATAATATGGCCAATAATATGAGTTAGATTGATAATAATAAGAGTAACAAGTATAGTAATTGTCGTTCTATAGATAATATAAGCATAATATGGCTAATAATATCAGTTAGATTGATAATAATAAGAGTAATAAGTATAGTAATTGTCGTTCTATCGATCATATAAGCATAATATGGGTAATAATATGAGTTAGATTGAAAATAATAAGAGTAACAAGTATAGTAATTGTCTTTCTATCGATCATATAAGCATAATATGGCTAATAATATGAGTTAGATTGATAATAGTAAGAGTAACAAGTATAGTAATTGTCGTTCTATCGATAATATAAGCATAATATGGCTAATAATATGAGTTAGATTGATAACAGTAAGAGTAATAAGTATAGTAATTGTCGTTCTATGGATCATATCTGCATAATATGGAAATAATATGAGTTAGATTGATAATAATAAGAGTAACAAGTATAGCAATTGCCGTTCTATCGATAATATAAGCATAATATGGTTAATAATATGAGTTAGATTGATAATAATAAGAGTAATGAGTACAGTAATTGTCGTTCTATCGATCATATCCACATAATATGGCCAATAATATGAGTTAGATTGATAATAGTAAGAGTAATAAGTATAGTAATTGTCGTTCTATCGATCATATCTGCATAATATGGTGAATAATATGAGTTAGTTTGATAATAATAAGAGTAATGAGTATAGTAATTGTTGTCCTATCGATCATATCCACATAATATGGCCAATAATATGAGTTAGATTGATAATAATAAGAGTAACAAGTATAGAAATTGTCGTTCTATCGTTCATATAAGCATAATATGGCTAATAATATGAGTTAGATTGATAATAATAAGAGTAACAAGTGTAGTAATTGTCGCTCTATCGATAATATAAGCATAATATGGCTAATAATATGAGTTAGATTGATAATAGTAAGAGCAATAAGTATAGTAATTGTCGTTCTATCGATCATATCTGCATAATATGGTTAATAATATGAGTTAGTTTGATAATAATAAGAGTAATGAGTATAGTAATTGTCGTCCTATCGATCATATCCACATAATATGGCCAATAATATGAGTTAGATTGATAATAATAAGAGTAATAAGTATAGTAATTGTCGTTCTATCGATCATATCTGCATAATATGGTGAATAATATGAGTTAGTTTGATAATAATAAGAGTAATGAGTATAGTAATTGTCGTCCTATCGATCATATCCACATAATATGGCCAATAATATGAGTTAGATTGATAATAATAAGAGTAACAAGTATAGTAATTGTCGTTCTATCGATAATATAAGCATAATATGGCTAATAATATGAGTTAGATTGATAATAATAAGAGTAACAAGTGTAGTAATTGTCGCTCTATCTATAATATAAGCATAATATGGCTAATAATATGAGTTAGATTGATAATAGTAAGAGCAATAAGTATAGTAATTGTCGTTCTATCGATCATATCCACATAAGATGGCAAATAATATGAGTTAGATTGATAATAGTAAGAGTAATAAGTATAGTAATTGTCGTTCTATCGATCATATGTGCATAATATGGAAATAATATGAGTTAGATTGATAATAATAAGAGTAACAAGTATAGTAATTGTCGTTCTATCGATCATATAAGCATAATATGGCTAATAATATGAGTTAGATTGATAATAGTAAGAGCAATAAGTATAGTAATTGTCGATCTATCGATCATATCTGCATAATATGGTTAATAATATGAGTTAGTTTGATAATAATAAGAGTAATGAGTATAGTAATTGTCGTCCTATCGATCATATCCACATAATATGGAGAATAATATGAGTTAGATTGATAATAATAAGAGTAACAAGTATAGAAATTGTCGTTCTATCGATAATATAAGCATAATATGGCTAATAATATGAGTTAGATTGATAATAATAAGAGTAATAAGTATAGTAATTGTCGTTCTATCGATCATATAAGCATAATATGGGTAATAATATGAGTTAGATTGAAAATAATAAGAGTAACAAGTATAGTAATTGTCTTTCTATCGATCATATAAGCATAATATGGCTAATAATATGAGTTAGATTGATAATAATAAGAGAAACAACTATAGTAATTGTCCTTCTATCAATAATATAAGCATAATATGGCTAATAATATGAGTTAGATTGATAATAATAAGCGTAACAAGTATAGTAATTGTCCTTCTTTCGATAATATAAGCATAATATGGCCAACAATATGAGTTAGATTGATAATAATAAGAGTAACAAGTATAGTAATTGTCGTTCTATCGATAATATAAGAATAATATGGCTAATAATATGAGTTAGATTGATAATAATAAGAGTAATAAGTATAGTAATTGTCGTTCTATCGATCATATAAGCATAATATGGCTAATAATATGAGTTAGATTGATAATAATAAGAGTAACAAGTATAGTAATTGTCTTTCTATCGATCATATAAGCATAATATGGCTAATAATATGAGTTAGATTGATAATAATAAGAGTAACAACTATAGTAATTGTCGTTCTATCGATAATATAAGCATAATATGGCTAATAATATGAGTTAGATTGATAATAGTAATAGTAATAAGTATAGTAATTGTCGTTCTATCGATCATATCTGCATAATATGGTGAATAATATGAGTTAGTTTGATAATAATAAGAGTAATGAGTATAGTAATTGTCGTCCTATAGATCATATCCACATAATATGGCCAATAATATGAGTTAGATTGATAATAATAAGAGTAACAAGTATAGAAATTGTCGTTCTATCGATCATATAAGCATAATATGGCTAATAATATGAGTTAGATTGATAATAATAAGAGTAACAAGTGTAGTAATTGTCGTTCTATCGATCATATAAGCATAATATGGCTAATAATATGAGTTAGATTGATAATAGTAAGAGTAATAAGTATAGTAATTGTCGATCTATCGATCATATCTGCATAATATGGTTAATAATATGAGTTAGTTTGATAATAATAAGAGTAATGAGTATAGTAATTGTCGTCCTATCGATCATATCCACATAATATGGCCAATAATATGAGTTAGATTGATAATAATAAGAGTAACAAGTATAGAAATTGTCGTTCTATCGATAATATAAGCATAATATGGCTAATAATATGAGTTAGATTGATAATAATAAGAGTAATAAGTATAGTAATTGTCGTTCTATCGATCATATAAGCATAATATGGGTAATAATATGAGTTAGATTGAAAATAATAAGAGTAACAAGTATAGTAATTGTCTTTCTATCGATCATATAAGCATAATATGGCTAATAATATGAGTTAGATTGATAATAATAAGAGAAACAACTATAGTAATTGTCCTTCTATCAATAATATAAGCATAATATGGCTAATAATATGAGTTAGATTGATAATAATAAGCGTAACAAGTATAGTAATTGTCCTTCTTTCGATAATATAAGCATAATATGGCCAACAATATGAGTTAGATTGATAATAATAAGAGTAACAAGTATAGTAATTGTCGTTCTATCGATAATATAAGAATAATATGGCTAATAATATGAGTTAGATTGATAATAATAAGAGTAATAAGTATAGTAATTGTCGTTCTATCGATCATATAAGCATAATATGGCTAATAATATGAGTTAAATTGATAATAATAAGAGTAACAAGTATAGTAATTGTCTTTCTATCGATCATATAAGCATAATATGGCTAATAATATGAGTTAGATTGATAATAATAAGAGTAACAACTATAGTAATTGTCGTTCTATCGATAATATAAGCATAATATGGCTAATAATATGAGTTAGATTGATAATAGTAAGAGTAATAAGTATAGTAATTGTCGTTCTATCGATCATATCTGCATAATATGGTGAATAATATGAGTTAGTTTGATAATAATAAGAGTAATGAGTATAGTAATTGTCGATCTATCGATCATATCTGCATAATATGGTTAATAATATGAGTTAGTTTGATAATAATAAGAGTAATAAGTATAGTAATTGTCGTCCTATCGATCATATCCACATAAGATGGCAAATAATATGAGTTAGATTGATAATAATAAGAGTAACAAGTATAGTAATTGTCTTTCTATCGATCATATAAGCATAATATGGCTAATAATATGAGTTAGATTGATAATAATAAGAGTAACAACTATAGTAATTGTCCTTCTATCAATAATATAAGCATAATATGGCTAATAATATGAGTTAGATTGATAATAATAAGCGTAACAAGTATAGTAATTGTCCTTCTTTCGATAATATAAGCATAATATGGCCAATAATATGAGTTAGATTGATAATAATAAGAGTAACAAGTATAGTAATTGTCGTTCTATCGATAATATAAGCATAATATGGCTAATAATATGAGTTAGATTGATAATAATAAGAGTAATAAGTATAGTAATTGTCGTTCTATCGATCATATAAGCATAATATGGGTAATAATATGAGTTAGATTGAAAATAATAAGAGTAACAAGTATAGTAATTGTCTTTCTATCGATCATATAAGCATAATATGGCTAATAATATGAGTTAGATTGATAATAATAAGAGAAACAACTATAGTAATTGTCCTTCTATCAATAATATAAGCATAATATGGCTAATAATATGAGTTAGATTGATAATAATAAGCGTAACAAGTATAGTAATTGTCCTTCTTTCGATAATATAAGCATAATATGGCCAATAATATGAGTTAGATTGATAATAATAAGAGTAATAAGTATAGTAATTGTCGTTCTATCGATAATATAAGCATAATATGGCTAATAATATGAGTTAGATTGATAATAATAAGAGTAACAGGTATAGTAATTGTCGTTCTATCGATAATATAAGCATAATATGGCTAATAATATGAGTTAGATTGATAATAGTAAGAGTAATAAGTATAGTAATTGCCGTTCTATCGATCATATGTGCATAATATGGAAATAATATGAGTTAGATTGATAATAATAAGAGTAACAAGTGTAGTAATTGTCGTTCTATCGATCATATAAGCATAATATGGCTAATAATATGAGTTAGATTGATAATAATAAGAGTAAGAAGTATAGCAATTGTCGTTCTATCGATCATATCTGCATAATATGGTGAATAATATGAGTTAGTTTGATAATAATAAGAGTAATGAGTATAGTAATTGTCGTCCTATCGATCATATCCACATAATATGGCCAATAATATGAGTTAGATTGATAATAATAAGAGTAACATGTATAGAAATTGTCGTTCTATCGATCATATAAGCATAATATGGCTAATAATATGAGTTAGATTGATAATAATAAGAGTAACAAGTGTAGTAATTGTCGCTCTATCGATAATATAAGCATAATATGGCTAATAATATGAGTTAGATTGATAATAGTAAGAGCAATAAGTATAGTAATTGTCGTTCTATCGATCATATCTGCATAATATCGTTAATAATATGAGTTAGTTTGATAATAATAAGAGTAATGAGTATAGTAATTGTCGTCCTATCGATCATATCCACATAATATGGCCAATAATATGATTTAGATTGATAATAATAAGAGTAATAAGTATAGTAATTGTCGTTCTATCGATCATATAAGCATAATATGGCTAATAATATGAGTTAGATTGATAATAATAGGAGTAACAAATATAGTTAATGTCCTTCTATCGATAATATAAGCATAATATGGCTAATAATATGAGTTAGATTGATAATAATAAGCGTAACAAGTATAGTAATTGTCGTTCAATCGATCATATAAGCATAGTATGGCTAATAATATGAGTTCGATTGATAATAGTAAGAGTAATAAGTATGGTAATTGTCGTTCAATCGATCATATCCACGTAATATGGCCAATAATATGAGTTAGATTGATAATAATAAGAGTAATAAGTATAGTAATTGTCGTCCTATCGATCATATCCACATAATATGGCCAACAATATGAGTTAGATTGATAATAATAAGAGTAACAAGTATAGTAATTGTCTTTCTATCGATCATATAAGCATAATATGGCTAATAATATGAGTTAGATTGATAATAATAAGAGTAACAACTATAGTAATTGTCCTTCTATCAATAATATAAGCATAATATGGCTAATAATATGAGTTAGATTGATAATAGTAAGAGTAATAAGTATAGTAATTGTCGATCTACCGATCATATCTGCATAATATGGTTAATAATATGAGTTAGATTGATAATAATAAGAGTAACAAGTATAGTAATTGTCGTTCCATCGATAATATAAGCATAATATGGCTAATAATATGAGTTAGATTGATAATAGTAAGAGTAATAAGTATAGTAATTGTCGTCCTATCGATCATATCCACATAATATGGCCAATAATATGAGTTAGATTGATAATAATAAGAGTAACAAGTATTGTAATTGTCTTTCTATCGATCATATAAGCATAATATGGCTAATAATATGAGTTAGATTGATAATAATAAGAGTAACAACTATAGTAATTGTTCTTCTATCAATAATATAAGCATAATATGGCTAATAATATGAGTTAGATTGATAATAATAAGCGTAACAAGTATAGTAATTGTCCTTCTTTCGATAATATAAGCATAATATGGCCAATAATATGAGTTAGATTGATAATAATAAGAGTAACAAGTATAGAAATTGTCGTCCTATCGATCATATCCACATAATATGGCCAATAATATGAGTTAGATTGATAATAATAAGAGTAATAAGTATAGTAATTGTCGTTCTATCGATCATATAAGCATAATATGGCTAATAATATGAGTTAGATTGATAATAATAAGTGTAAGAAGTATAGTAATTGTCTTTCTATCGATCATATAAGCATAATATGGCTAATAATATGAGTTAGATTGATAATAATAAGAGTAACCAGTATAGTAATTGTCGTTCTATCGATAATATAAGCACAATATGGCTAATAATGTGAGTTAGATTGATAATAGTAAGAGTAATAAGTATAGTAATTGTCGTTCTATCGATCATATCTGCATAATATGGTTAATAATATGAGTTAGTTTGATAATAATAAGAGTAATGAGTATAGTAATTGTCGTCCTATCGATCATATCCACATAATATGGCCAATAATATGAGTTAGATTGATAATAATAAGAGTAATAAGTATAGTAATTGTCGTTCTATCGATCATATAAGCATAATATGGCTAATAATATGAGTTAGATTGATAATAATAAGAGTAAGAAGTATAGCAATTGTCGTTCTATCGATCATATCTGCATAATATGGTGAATAATATGAGTTAGTTTGATAATAATAAGAGTAATGAGTATAGTAATTGTCGTCCTATCGATCATATCCACATAATATGGCCAATAATATGAGTTAGATTGATAATAATAAGAGTAACATGTATAGAAATTGTCGTTCTATCGATCATATAAGCATAATATGGCTAATAATATGAGTTAGATTGATAATAATAAGAGTAACAAGTGTAGTAATTGTCGCTCTATCGATAATATAAGCATAATATGGCTAATAATATGAGTTAGATTGATAATAGTAAGAGCAATAAGTATAGTAATTGTCGTTCTATCGATCATATCTGCATAATATGGTTAATAATATGAGTTAGTTTGATAATAATAAGAGTAATGAGTATAGTAATTGTCGTCCTATCGATCATATCCACATAATATGGCCAATAATATGAGTTAGATTGATAATAATAAGAGTAATAAGTATAGTAATTGTCGTTCTATCGATCATATCTGCATAATATGGTGAATAATATGAGTTAGTTTGATAATAATAAGAGTAATGAGTATAGTAATTGTCGTCCTATCGATCATATCCAAATAATATGGCCAATAATATGAGTTAGATTGATAATAATAAGAGTAACAAGTATAGTAATTGTCGTTCTATCGATAATATAAGCATAATATGGCTAATAATATGAGTTAGATTGATAATAGTAAGAGTAATAAGTATAGTAATTGTCGATCTATCGATCATATCTGCATAATATGGTTAATAATATGAGTTAGTTTGATAATAATAAGAGTAATAAGTATAGTAATTGTCGTCCTATCGATCATATCCACATAAGATGGCAAATAATATGAGTTAGATTGATAATAGTAAGAGTAATAAGTATTGTAATTGTCGTTCTATCGATCATATGTGCATAATATGGAAATAATATGAGTTAGATTGATAATAATAAGAGTAACAAGTATAGTAATTGTCGTTCTATCGATCATATAAGCATAATATGGCTAATAATATGAGTTAGATTGATAATAGTAAGAGTAATAAGTATAGTAATTGTCGATCTATCGATCATATCTGCATAATATGGTTAATAATATGAGTTAGTTTGATAATAATAAGAGTAATGAGTATAGTAATTGTCGTCCTATCGATCATATCCACATAATATGGCCAATAATATGAGTTAGATTGATAATAATAAGAGTAACAAGTATAGAAATTGTCGTTCTATCGATAATATAAGCATAATATGGCTAATAATATGAGTTAGATTGATAATAATAAGAGTAATAAGTATAGTAGTTGTCGTTCTATCGATCATATAAGCATAATATGGGTAATAATATGAGTTAGATTGAAAATAATAAGAGTAACAAGTATAGTAATTGTCTTTCTATCGATCATATAAGCATAATATGGCTAATAATATGAGTTAGATTGATAATAATAAGAGAAACAACTATAGTAATTGTCCTTCTATCAATAATATAAGCATAATATGGCTAATAATATGAGTTAGATTGATAATAATAAGCGTAACAAGTATAGTAATTGTCCTTCTTTCGATAATATAAGCATAATATGGCCAACAATATGAGTTAGATTGATAATAATAAGAGTAACAAGTATAGTAATTGTCGTTCTATCGATAATATAAGAATAATATGGCTAATAATATGAGTTAGATTGATAATAATAAGAGTAATAAGTATAGTAATTGTCGTTCTATCGATCATATAAGCATAATATGGCTAATAATATGAGTTAGATTGATAATAATAAGAGTAACAAGTATAGTAATTGTCTTTCTATCGATCATATAAGCATAATATGGCTAATAATATGAGTTAGATTGATAATAATAAGAGTAACAACTATAGTAATTGTCGTTCTATCGATAATATAAGCATAATATGGCTAATAATATGAGTTAGATTGATAATAGTAAGAGTAATAAGTATAGTAATTGTCGTTCTATCGATCATATCTGCATAATATGGCCAATAATATGAGTTAGATTGATAATAATAAGAGTAATAAGTATAGTAATTGTCGTTCTATCGATCATATCTGCATAATATGGTGAATAATATGAGTTAGTTTGATAATAATAAGAGTAATGAGTATAGTAATTGTCGTCCTATCGATCATATCCACATAATATGGCCAATAATATGAGTTAGATTGATAATAATAAGAGTAACAAGTATAGTAATTGTCGTTCTATCGATAATATAAGCATAATATGGCTAATAATATGAGTTAGATTGATAATAGTAAGAGTAACAAGTGTAGTAATTGTCGCTCTTTCGATAATATAAGCATAATATGGCTAATAATATGAGTTAGATTGATAATAGTAAGAGCAATAAGTATAGTAATTGTCGTTCTATCGATCATATCTGCATAATATGGTTAATAATATGAGTTAGTTTGATAATAATAAGAGTAATGAGTATAGTAATTGTCGTCCTATCGATCATATCCACATAATATGGCCAATAATATGAGTTAGATTGATAATAATAAGAGTAATAAGTATAGTAATTGTCGTTCTATCGATCATATAAGCATAATATGGCTAATAATATGAGTTAGATTGATAATAATAAGTGTAAGAAGTATAGTAATTGTCTTTCTATCGATCATATAAGCATAATATGGCTAATAATATGAGTTAGATTGATAATAATAAGAGTAACCAGTATAGTAATTGTCGTTCTATCGATAATATAAGCACAATATGGCTAATAATGTGAGTTAGATTGATAATAGTAAGAGTAATAAGTATAGTAATTGTCGTTCTATCGATCATATCTGCATAATATGGTTAATAATATGAGTTAGTTTGATAATAATAAGAGTAATGAGTATAGTAATTGTCGTCCTATCGATCATATCCACATAATATGGCCAATAATATGAGTTAGATTGATAATAATAAGAGTAATAAGTATAGTAATTGTCGTTCTATCGATCATATAAGCATAATATGGCTAATAATATGAGTTAGATTGATAATAATAAGAGTAAGAAGTATAGCAATTGTCGTTCTATCGATCATATCTGCATAATATGGTGAATAATATAAGTTAGTTTGATAATAATAAGAGTAATGAGTATAGTAATTGTCGTCCTATCGATCATATCCACATAATATGGCCAATAATATGAGTTAGATTGATAATAATAAGAGTAACATGTATAGAAATTGTCGTTCTATCGATCATATAAGCATAATATGGCTAATAATATGAGTTAGATTGATAATAATAAGAGTAACAAGTGTAGTAATTGTCGCTCTATCGATAATATAAGCATAATATGGCTAATAATATGAGTTAGATTGATAATAGTAAGAGCAATAAGTATAGTAATTGTCGTTCTATCGATCATATCTGCATAATATCGTTAATAATATGAGTTAGTTTGATAATAATAAGAGTAATGAGTATAGTAATTGTCGTCCTATCGATCATATCCACATAATATGGCCAATAATATGATTTAGATTGATAATAATAAGAGTAATAAGTATAGTAATTGTCGTTCTATCGATCATATAAGCATAATATGGCTAATAATATGAGTTAGATTGATAATAATAGGAGTAACAAATATAGTTAATGTCCTTCTATCGATAATATAAGCATAATATGGCTAATAATATGAGTTAGATTGATAATAATAAGCGTAACAAGTATAGTAATTGTCGTTCAATCGATCATATAAGCATAGTATGGCTAATAATATGAGTTCGATTGATAATAGTAAGAGTAATAAGTATGGTAATTGTCGTTCAATCGATCATATCCACGTAATATGGCCAATAATATGAGTTAGATTGATAATAATAAGAGTAATAAGTATAGTAATTGTCGTCCTATCGATCATATCCACATAATATGGCCAACAATATGAGTTAGATTGATAATAATAAGAGTAACAAGTATAGTAATTGTCTTTCTATCGATCATATAAGCATAATATGGCTAATAATATGAGTTAGATTGATAATAATAAGAGTAACAACTATAGTAATTGTCCTTCTATCAATAATATAAGCATAATATGGCTAATAATATGAGTTAGATTGATAATAGTAAGAGTAATAAGTATAGTAATTGTCGATCTACCGATCATATCTGCATAATATGGTTAATAATATGAGTTAGATTGATAATAATAAGAGTAACAAGTATAGTAATTGTCGTTCCATCGATAATATAAGCATAATATGGCTAATAATATGAGTTAGATTGATAATAATAAGAGTAACAAGTATAGAAATTGTCGTTCTATCGATAATATAAGCATAATATGGCTAATAATATGAGTTAGATTGATAATAATAAGAGTAATAAGTATAGTAATTGTCGTTCTATCGATCATATAAGCATAATATGGGTAATAATATGAGTTAGATTGAAAATAATAAGAGTAACAAGTATAGTAATTGTCTTTCTATCGATCATATAAGCATAATATGGCTAATAATATGAGTTAGATTGATAATAATAAGAGAAACAACTATAGTAATTGTCCTTCTATCAATAATATAAGCATAATATGGCTAATAATATGAGTTAGATTGATAATAATAAGCGTAACAAGTATAGTAATTGTCCTTCTTTCGATAATATAAGCATAATATGGCCAACAATATGAGTTAGATTGATAATAATAAGAGTAACAAGTATAGTAATTGTCGTTCTATCGATAATATAAGAATAATATGGCTAATAATATGAGTTAGATTGATAATAATAAGAGTAATAAGTATAGTAATTGTCGTTCTATCGATCATATAAGCATAATATGGCTAATAATATGAGTTAGATTGATAATAATAAGAGTAACAAGTATAGTAATTGTCTTTCTATCGATCATATAAGCATAATATGGCTAATAATATGAGTTAGATTGATAATAATAAGAGTAACAACTATAGTAATTGTCGTTCTATCGATAATATAAGCATAATATGGCTAATAATATGAGTTAGATTGATAATAGTAAGAGTAATAAGTATAGTAATTGTCGTTCTATCGATCATATCTGCATAATATGGCCAATAATATGAGTTAGATTGATAATAATAAGAGTAATAAGTATAGTAATTGTCGTTCTATCGATCATATAAGCATAATATGGCTAATAATATGAGTTAGATTGATAATAGTAAGAGTAATAAGTATAGTAATTGTCGATCTATCGATCATATCTGCATAATATGGTTAATAATATGAGTTAGTTTGATAATAATAAGAGTAATGAGTATAGTAATTGTCGTCCTATCGATCATATCCACATAATATGGCCAATAATATGAGTTAGATTGATAATAATAAGAGTAACAAGTATAGAAATTGTCGTTCTATCGATCATATAAGCATAATATGGCTAATAATATGAGTTAGATTGATAATAATAAGAGTAACAAGTGTAGTAATTGTCGCTCTATCGATAATATAAGCATAATATGGCTAATAATATGAGTTAGATTGATAATAATAAGAGTAACAAGTATAGTAATTGTCGTTCTATCGATAATATAAGCATAATATGGCTAATAATATAAGTTAGATTGATAATAGTAAGAGTAATAAGTATAGGAATTGTCGTTCTATCGATAATATAAGCATAATATGGCCAATAATATGAGTTAGATTGATAATAATAAGAGTAATAAGTATAGTAATTGTCGTCCTATCGATCATATCCACATAATATGGCCAATAATATGAGTTAGATTGATAATAATAAGAGTAACAAGTATAGTAATTGTCTTTCTATCGATCATATAAGCATAATATGGCTAATAATATGAGTTAGATTGATAATAATAAGAGTAACAGCTATAGTAATTGTCCTTCTATCAATAATATAAGCATAATATGGCTATTAATATGAGATAGATTGATAATAATAAGAGTAATAAGTATAGTAATTGTCGTCCTATCGATCATATCCACATAATATGGCCAATAATATGAGTTAGATTGATAATAATAAGAGTCAGAAGTATAGTAATTGTCTTTCTATCGATCATATAAGCATAGTATGGCTAATAATATGAGTTAGATTGATAATAATAAGAGTAACAACTATAGTAATTGTCCTTCTATCAATAATATAAGCATAATATGGCTAATAATATGAGTTAGATTGATAATAATAAGCGTAACAAGTATAGCAATTGTCCTTCTTTCGATAATATAAGCATAATGTGGCCAATAATATGAGTTAGATTGATAATAATAAGAGTAACAAGTACAGCAATTGTCGTTCTATCGATAATATAAGCATAATATGGCTAATAATATGAGTTAGATTGATAATAGTAAGAGTAATAAGTATAGTAATTGTCGTTCTATCGATCATATAAGCATAATATGGCTAATAATATGATTTAGATTGATAATAATAAGAGTAACAAGTATAGTAATTGTCGTTCTATCGATAATATAAGCATAATATTGCTAATAATATGAGTTAGATTGATAATAGTAAGAGTAATAAGTATAGTAATTGTCGTTCTATCGATCATATCTGCATAATATGGAAATAATATGAGTTAGATTGATAATAATAAGAGTAACAAGTATAGCAATTGCCGTTCTATCGATAATATAAGCATAATATGGTTAATAATATGAGTTAGATTGATAATAATAAGAGTAATGAGTACAGTAATTGTCGTTCTATCGATCATATCCACATAATATGGCCAATAATATGAGTTAGATTGATAATAATAAGAGTAATAAGTATAGTAATTGTCGTTCTATCGATCATATAAGCATAATATGGCTAATAATATGAGTTAGATTGATAATAATAAGAGTAACAAGTATAGTAATTGTCTTTCTATCGATCATATAAGCATAATATGGCTAATAATATGAGTTAGATTGATAATAATAAGCGTAACAAGTATAGCAATTGTCCTTCTTTCGATAATATAAGCATAATGTGGCCAATAATATGAGTTAGATTGATAATAATAAGAGTAACAAGTATAGTAATTGTCGTTCTATCGATCATATAAGCATAATATGGCTAATAATATGAGTTAGATTGATAATAGTAAGAGTAATAAGTATAGTAATTGTCGTTCAATCGATCATATAAGCATAATGTGGCTAATAATATGAGTTAGATTGATAACAGTAAGAGTAACAAGTATAGCAATTGTCGTTCTATCGATAATATAAGCATAATATGGCTAATAATATGAGTTAGATTGATAATAGTAAGAGTAATAAGTATAGTAATTGTCGTTCTATCGATCATATCTGCATAATATGGAAATAATATGAGTTAGATTGATAATAATAAGAGTAACAAGTACAGCAATTGTCGTTCTATCGATAATATAAGCATAATATGGCTAATAATATGAGTTAGATTGATAATAGTAAGAGTAATAAGTATAGTAATTGTCGTTCTATCGATCATATAAGCATAATATGGCTAATAATATGATTTAGATTGATAATAATAAGAGTAACAAGTATAGTAATTGTCGTTCTATCGATAATATAAGCATAATATGGCTAATAATATGAGTTAGATTGATAATAGTAAGAGTAATAAGTATAGTAATTGTCGTTCTATCGATCATATCTGCATAATATGGAAATAATATGAGTTAGATTGATAATAATAAGAGTAACAAGTATAGCAATTGCCGTTCTATCGATAATATAAGCATAATATGGTTAATAATATGAGTTAGATTGATAATAATAAGAGTAATGAGTACAGTAATTGTCGTTCTATCGATCATATCCACATAATATGGCCAATAATATGAGTTAGATTGATAATAATAAGAGTAATAAGTATAGTAATTGTCGTTCTATCGATCATATAAGCATAATATGGCTAATAATATGAGTTAGATTGATAATAATAAGAGTAACAAGTATAGTAATTGTCTTTCTATCGATCATATAAGCATAATATGGCTAATAATATGAGTTAGATTGATAATAATAAGAGTAACAACTATAGTAATTGTCGTTCTATCGATAATATAAGCATAATATGGCTAATAATATGAGTTAGATTGATAATAGTAAGAGTAATAAGTATAGTAATTGTCGTTCTATCGATCATATCTGCATAATATGGTGAATAATATGAGTTAGTTTGATAATAATAAGAGTAATGAGTATAGTAATTGTCGTCCTATCGATCATATCCACATAATATGGCCAATAATATGAGTTAGATTGATAATAATAAGAGTAACAAGTATAGAAATTGTCGTTCTATCGTACATATAAGCATAATATGGCTAATAATATGAGTTAGATTGATAATAATAAGAGTAACAAGTGTAGTAATTGTCGCTCTATCGATAATATAAGCATAATATGGCTAATAATATGAGTTAGATTGATAATAGTAAGAGCAATAGGTATAGTAATTGTCGTTCTATCGATCATATCTGCATAATATGGTTAATAATATGAGTTAGTTTGATAATAATAAGAGTAATGAGTATAGTAATTGTCGTCCTATCGATCATATCCACATAATATGGCCAATAATATGAGTTAGATTGATAATAATAAGAGTAATAAGTATAGTAATTGTCGTTCTATCGATCATATAAGCATAATATGGCTAATAATATGAGTTAGATTGATAATAATAAGAGTAACAAGTATAGTAATTGTCGTTCTATCGATAATATAAGCATAATATGGCTAATAATATGAGTTAGATTGATAATAGTAAGAGTAATAAGTATAGTAATTGTCGTTCTATCGATCATATCTGCATAATATGGAAATAATATGAGTTAGATTGATAATAATAAGAGTAACAAGTATAGCAATTGCCGTTCTATCGATAATATAAGCATAATATGGTTAATAATATGAGATAGATTGATAATAAAAAGAGTAATAAGTATAGTAATTGTCGTCCTATCGTTCATATCCACATAATATGGCCAATAATATGAGTTAGATTGATAATAATAAGCGTAACAAGTATAGTAATTGTCCTTCTTTCGATAATATAAGCATAATATGGCCAATAATATGAGTTAGATTGATAATAATAAGAGTAATAAGTATAGTAATTGTCGTTCTATCGATCATATAAGCATAATATGGCTAATAATATGAGTTAGATTGATAATAATAAGAGTAACAGGTATAGTAATTGTCGTTCTATCGATAATATAAGCATAATATGGCTAATAATATGAGTTAGATTGATAATAGTAAGAGTAATAAGTATAGTAATTGTCGTTCTATCTACCATATGTGCATAATATGGAAATAATATGAGTTAGATTGATAATAATAAGAGTAACAAGTATAGTAATTGTCGTTCTATCGATCATATAAGCATAATATGGCTAATAATATGAGTTAGATTGATAATAGTAAGAGTAATAAGTATAGTAATTGTCGATCTATCGATCATATCTGCATAATATGGTTAATAATATGAGTTAGTTTGATAATAATAAGAGTAATGAGTATAGTAATTGTCGTCCTATCGATCATATCCACATAATATGGCCAATAATATGAGTTAGATTGATAATAATAAGAGTAACAAGTATAGAAATTGTCGTTCTATCGATCATATAAGCATAATATGGCTAATAATATGAGTTAGATTGATAATAATAAGAGTAACAAGTGTAGTAATTGTCGCTCTATCGATAATATAAGCATAATATGGCTAATAATATGAGTTAGATTGATAATAATAAGAGTAACAAGTATAGTAATTGTCGTTCTATCGATAATATAAGCATAATATGGCTAATAATATAAGTTAGATTGATAATAGTAAGAGTAATAAGTATAGTAATTGTCGTTCTATCGATAATATAAGCATAATATGGCCAATAATATGAGTTAGATTGATAATAATAAGAGTAATAAGTATAGTAATTGTCGTCCTATCGATCATATCCACATAATATGGCCAATAATATGAGTTAGATTGATAATAATAAGAGTAACAAGTATAGTAATTGTCTTTCTATCGATCATATAAGCATAATATGGCTAATAATATGAGTTAGATTGATAATAATAAGAGTAACAGCTATAGTAATTGTCCTTCTATCAATAATATAAGCATAATATGGCTATTAATATGAGATAGATTGATAATAATAAGAGTAATAAGTATAGTAATTGTCGTCCTATCGATCATATCCACATAATATGGCCAATAATATGAGTTAGATTGATAATAATAAGAGTCAGAAGTATAGTAATTGTCTTTCTATCGATCATATAAGCATAGTATGGCTAATAATATGAGTTAGATTGATAATAATAAGAGTAACAACTATAGTAATTGTCCTTCTATCAATAATATAAGCATAATATGGCTAATAATATGAGTTAGATTGATAATAATAAGCGTAACAAGTATAGCAATTGTCCTTCTTTCGATAATATAAGCATAATGTGGCCAATAATATGAGTTAGATTGATAATAATAAGAGTAACAAGTATAGTAATTGTCGTTCTATCGATCATATAAGCATAATATGGCTAATAATATGAGTTAGATTGATAATAGTAAGAGTAATAAGTATAGTAATTGTCGTTCAATCGATCATATAAGCATAATGTGGCTAATAATATGAGTTAGATTGATAACAGTAAGAGTAACAAGTATAGCAATTGTCGTTCTATCGATAATATAAGCATAATATGGCTAATAATATGAGTTAGATTGATAATAGTAAGAGTAATAAGTATAGTAATTGTCGTTCTATCGATCATATCTGCATAATATGGAAATAATATGAGTTAGATTGATAATAATAAGAGTAACAAGTACAGCAATTGTCGTTCTATCGATAATATAAGCATAATATGGCTAATAATATGAGTTAGATTGATAATAGTAAGAGTAATAAGTATAGTAATTGTCGTTCTATCGATCATATAAGCATAATGTGGCTAATAATATGAGTTAGATTGATAACAGTAAGAGTAACAAGTATAGCAATTGTCGTTCTATCGATAATATAGGCATAATATGGCTAATAATATGGGTTAGATTGATAATAGTAAGAGTAATAAGTATAGTAACTGTCGTTCTATCGATCATATCTGCATAATATGGTTAATAATATGAGTTAGTTTGATAATAATAAGAGTAATAAGTATAGTAATTGTCGTCGTATCGATCATATCCACATAATATGGCCAATAATATGAGTTAGATTGATAATAATAAGAGTAACAAGTATAGTAATTGTCTTTCTATCGATCATATAAGCATAATATGGCTAATAATATGAGTTAGATTGATAATAATAGGAGTAACAAATATAGTAATTGTCCTTCTATCGATAATATAAGCATAATATGGCTAATAATATGAGTTAGATTGATAATAATAAGCGTAACAAGTATAGTAATTGTCGTTCAATCGATCATATAAGCATAGTATGGCTAATAATATGAGTTCGATTGATAATAGCAAGAGTAATAGGCACAGTGATTGTCGTTCTACCGATCATATCTGCATAATATGTTTAATAATATGAGTTAGATTGATAATAATAAGAGTAATAAGTATAGTAATTGTCGTTCTATCGATCATATAAGCATAATATGGCTAATAATATGTGTTCGATTGATAATAGTAAGAGTAATAAGTATAGTAATTGTCGTTCTATCTACCATATGTGCATAATATGGAAATAATATGAGTTAGATTGATAATAATAAGAGTAACAAGTATAGTAATTGTCGTTCTATCGATCATATAAGCATAATATGGCTAATAATATGAGTTAGATTGATAATAGTAAGAGTAATAAGTATAGTAATTGTCGATCTATCGATCATATCTGCATAATATGGTTAATAATATGAGTTAGTTTGATAATAATAAGAGTAATGAGTATAGTAATTGTCGTCCTATCGATCATATCCACATAATATATCCAATAATATGAGTTAGATTGATAATAATAAGAGTAACAAGTATAGAAATTGTCGTTCTATCGATCATATAAGCATAATATGGCTAATAATATGAGTTAGATTGATAATAATAAGAGTAACAAGTGTAGTAATTGTCGCTCTATCGATAATATAAGCATAATATGGCTAATAATATGAGTTAGATTGATAATAATAAGAGTAACAAGTATAGTAATTGTCGTTCTATCGATAATATAAGCATAATATGGCTAATAATATAAGTTAGATTGATAATAGTAAGAGTAATAAGTATAGTAATTGTCGTTCTATCGATAATATAAGCATAATATGGCCAATAATATGAGTTAGATTGATAATAATAAGAGTAATAAGTATAGTAACTGTCGTCCTATCGATCATATCCACATAATATGGCCAATAATATGAGTTAGATTGATAATAATAAGAGTAACAAGTATAGTAATTGTCTTTCTATCGATCATATAAGCATAGTATGGCTAATAATATGAGTTAGATTGATAATAATAAGAGTAACAACTATAGTAATTGTCCTTCTATCAATAATATAAGCATAATATGGCTAATAATATGAGTTAGATTGATAATAATAAGCGTAACAAGTATAGCAATTGTCCTTCTTTCGATAATATAAGCATAATGTGGCCAATAATATGAGTTAGATTGATAATAATAAGAGTAACAAGTATAGTAATTGTCGTTCTATCGATCATATAAGCATAATATGGCTAATAATATGAGTTAGATTGATAATAGTAAGAGTAGTAAGTATAGTAATTGTCGTTCAATCGATCATATAAGCATAATGTGGCTAATAATATGAGTTAGATTGATAACAGTAAGAGTAACAAGTATAGCAATTGTCGTTCTATCGATAATATAAGCATAATATGGCTAATAATATGAGTTAGATTGATAATAGTAAGAGTAATAAGTATAGTAATTGTCGTTCTATCGATCATATCTGCATAATATGGAAATAATATGAGTTAGATTGATAATAATAAGAGTAACAAGTACAGCAATTGTCGTTCTATCGATAATATAAGCATAATATGGCTAATAATATGAGTTAGATTGATAATAGTAAGAGTAATAAGTATAGTAATTGTCGTTCTATCGATCATATAAGCATAATGTGGCTAATAATATGAGTTAGATTGATAACAGTAAGAGTAACAAGTATAGCAATTGTCGTTCTATCGATAATATAGGCATAATATGGCTAATAATATGGGTTAGATTGATAATAGTAAGAGTAATAAGTATAGTAACTGTCGTTCTATCGATCATATCTGCATAATATGGTTAATAATATGAGTTAGATTGATAATAATAAGAGTAATAAGTATAGTAATTGTCGTTCTATCGATCATATAAGCATAATATGGCTAATAATATGAGTTAGATTGATTATAATAAGAGTAACAAGTATAGTAATTGTCGTTCTATCGATAATATAAGCATAATATGGCTAATAATATGAGTTAGATTGATAATAGTAAGAGTAATAAGTATAGTAATTGTCGATCTATCGATCATATCTGCATAATATGGTTAATAATATGAGTTAGTTTGATAATAATAAGAGTAATAAGTATAGTAATTGTCGTCCTATCGATCATATCCACATAATATGGCCAATAATATGAGTTAGATTGATAATAATAAGAGTAACAAGTATAGTAATTGTCTTTCTATCGATCATATAAGCATAATATGGCTAATAA
The DNA here is from genome assembly GCF_050947335.1 of Megachile rotundata. NCBI lineage: Eukaryota > Metazoa > Arthropoda > Insecta > Hymenoptera > Megachilidae > Megachile > Megachile rotundata. The sequence goes on from NW_027473428.1 coordinate 258,424, forward strand.
TATGAGTTAGATTGATAATAATAGGAGTAACAAATATAGTAATTGTCCTTCTATCGATAATATAAGCATAATATGGCTAATAATATGAGTTAGATTGATAATAATAAGCGTAACAAGTATAGTAATTGTCGTTCAATCGATCATATAAGCATAGTATGGCTAATAATATGAGTTCGATTGATAATAGCAAGAGTAATAGGCACAGTGATTGTCGTTCTACCGATCATATCTGCATAATATGTTTAATAATATGAGTTAGATTGATAATAATAAGAGTAATAAGTATAGTAATTGTCGTTCTATCGATCATATAAGCATAATATGGCTAATAATATGTGTTCGATTGATAATAGTAAGAGTAATAAGTATGGTAATTGTCGTTCAATCGATCATATCCACGTAATATGGCCAATAATATGAGTTACATTGATAATAATAAGAGTAATAAGTATAGTAATTGTCGTCCTATCGAACATATCCACATAATATGGCCAACAATATGAGTTAGATTGATAATAATAAGAGTAACAAGTATAGTAATTGTCTTTCTATCGATCATATAAGCATAATATGGCTAATAATATGTGTTAGATTGATAATAATAAGAGTAACAACTATAGTAATTGTCCTTCTATCAATAATATAAGCATAATATGGCTAATAATATGAGTTAGATTGATAATAGTAAGAGTAATAAGTATAGTAATTGTCGATCTACCGATCATATCTGCATAATATGGTTAATAATATGAGTTAGTTTGATAATAATAAGAGTAATAAGTATAGTAATTGTCGTCCTATCGATCATATCCACATAATATGGCCAATAATATGAGTTAGATTGATAATAATAAGAGTAACAAGTATAGTAATTGTCTTTCTATCGATCATATAAGCATAATATGGCTAATAATATGAGTGAGATTGATAATAATAAGAGTAACAACTATAGTAATTGTCCTTCTATCAATAATATAAGCATAATATGGCTAATAATATGAGTTAGATTGATAATAATAAGCGTAACAAGTATAGTAATTGTCCTTCTTTCGATAATATAAGCATAATATGGCCAATAATATGAGTTAGATTGATAATAATAAGAGTAATAAGTATAGTAATTGTCGTTCTATCGATCATATAAGCATAATATGGCTAATAATATGAGTTAGATTGATAATAATAAGAGTAACAAGTATAGTAATTGTCGTTCCATCGATAATATAAGCATAATATGGCTAATAATATGAGTTAGATTGATAATAGTAAGAGTAATAAGTATAGTAATTGTCGTTCTATCGATCATATCCACATAATATGGCCAATAATATGAGTTAGATTGATAATAATAAGAGTAACAAGTATAGTAATTGTCTTTCTATCGATCATATAAGCATAATATGGCTAATAATATGAGTTAGATTGATAATAATAAGAGTAACAACTATAGTAATTGTCCTTCTATCAATAATATAAGCATAATATGGCTAATAATATGAGATAGATTGATAATAATAAGAGTAATAAGTATAGTAATTGTCGTCCTATCGTTCATATCCACATAATATGGCCAATAATATGAGTTAGATTGATAATAATAAGAGTAACAAGTATAGTAATTGTCTTTCTATCGATCATATAAGCATAATATGGCTAATAATATGAGTTAGATTGATAATAATAAGAGTAACAGGTATAGTAATTGTCGTTCTATCGATAATATAAGCATAATATGGCTAATAATATGAGTTAGATTGATAATAGTAAGAGTAATAAGTATAGTAATTGTCGTTCTATCTACCATATGTGCATAATATGGAAATAATATGAGTTAGATTGATAATAATAAGAGTAACAAGTATAGTAATTGTCGTTCTATCGATCATATAAGCATAATATGGCTAATAATATGAGTTAGATTGATAATAATAAGAGTAACAACTATAGTAATTGTCGTTCTATCGATAATATAAGCATAATATGGCTAATAATATGAGTTAGATTGATAATAGTAAGAGTAATAAGTATAGTAATTGTCGTTCTATCGATCATATCTGCATAATATGGTGAATAATATGAGTTAGTTTGATAATAATAAGAGTAATGAGTATAGTAATTGTCGTCCTATCGATCATATCCACATAATGTGGCCAATAATATGAGTTAGATTGATAATAATAAGAGTAATAAGTATAGAAATTGTCGTTCTATCGATCATATAAGCATAATATGGCTAATAATATGAGTTAGATTGATAATAATAAGCGTAACAAGTATAGTAATTGTCGTTCAATCGATCATATAAGCATAGTATGGCTAATAATATGAGTTCGATTGATAATAGCAAGAGTAATAGGCACAGTGATTGTCGTTCTACCGATGATATCTGCATAATATGTTTAATAATATGAGTTAGATTGATAATAATAAGAGTAATAAGTATAGTAATTGTCGTTCTATCGATCATATAAGCATAATATGGCTAATAATATGGGTTCGATTGATAATAGTAAGAGTAATAGGTATGGTAATTGTCGTTCAATCGATCATATCCACATAATATGGCCAATAATATGAGTTAGATTGATAATAATAAGAGTAACAAGTATAGCAATTGTCGTTCTATCGATAATATAGGCATAATATGGCTAATAATATGGGTTAGATTGATAATAGTAAGAGTAATAAGTATAGTAACTATCGTTCTATCGATCATATCTGCATAATATGGTTAATAATATGAGTTAGATTGATAATAATAAGAGTAATAAGTATAGTAATTGTCGTTCTATCGATCATATAAGCATAATATGGCTAATAATATGATTTAGATTGATTATAATAAGAGTAACAAGTATAGTAATTGTCGTTCTATCGATAATATAAGCATAATATGGCTAATAATATGAGTTAGATTGATAATAGTAAGAGTAATAAGTATAGTAATTGTCGATCTATCGATCATATCTGCATAATATGGTTAATAATATGAGTTAGTTTGATAATAATAAGAGTAATAAGTATAGTAATTGTCGTCCTATCGATCATATCCACATAATATGGCCAATAATATGAGTTAGATTGATAATAATAAGAGTAACAAGTATAGTAATTGTCTTTCTATCGATCATATAAGCATAATATGGCTAATAATATGAGTTAGATTGATAATAATAGGAGTAACAAATATAGTAATTGTCCTTCTATCGATAATATAAGCATAATATGGCTAATAATATGAGTTAGATTGATAATAATAAGCGTAACAAGTATAGTAATTGTCGTTCAATCGATCATATAAGCATAGTATGGCTAATAATATGAGTTCGATTGATAATAGCAAGAGTAATAGGCACAGTGATTGTCGTTCTACCGATCATATCTGCATAATATGTTTAATAATATGAGTTAGATTGATAATAATAAGAGTAATAAGTATAGTAATTGTCGTTCTATCGATCATATAAGCATAATATGGCTAATAATATGTGTTCGATTGATAATAGTAAGAGTAATAAGTATAGTAATTGTCGTTCTATCTACCATATGTGCATAATATGGAAATAATATGAGTTAGATTGATAATAATAAGAGTAACAAGTATAGTAATTGTCGTTCTATCGATCATATAAGCATAATATGGCTAATAGTATGAGTTAGATTGATAATAGTAAGAGTAATAAGTATAGTAATTGTCGATCTATCGATCATATCTGCATAATATGGTTAATAATATGAGTTAGTTTGATAATAATAAGAGTAATGAGTATAGTAATTGTCGTCCTATCGATCATATCCACATAATATATCCAATAATATGAGTTAAATTGATAATAATAAGAGTAACAAGTATAGAAATTGTCGTTCTATCGATCATATAAGCATAATATGGCTAATAATATGAGTTAGATTGATAATAATAAGAGTAACAAGTGTAGTAATTGTCGCTCTATCGATAATATAAGCATAATATGGCTAATAATATGAGTTAGATTGATAATAATAAGAGTAACAAGTATAGTAATTGTCGTTCTATCGATAATATAAGCATAATATGGCTAATAATATAAGTTAGATTGATAATAGTAAGAGTAATAAGTATAGTAATTGTCGTTCTATCGATAATATAAGCATAATATGGCCAATAATATGAGTTAGATTGATAATAATAAGAGTAATAAGTATAGTAACTGTCGTCCTATCGATCATATCCACATAATATGGCCAATAATATGAGTTAGATTGATAATAATAAGAGTAACAAGTATAGTAATTGACTTTCTATCGATCATATAAGCATAATATGGCTAATAATATGAGTTAGATTGATAATAATAAGAGTAACAGCTATAGTAATTGTCCTTCTATCAATAATATAAGCATAATATGGCTATTAATATGAGATAGATTGATAATAATAAGAGTAATAAGTATAGTAATTGTCGTCCTATCGATCATATCCACATAATATGGCCAATAATATGAGTTAGATTGATAATAATAAGAGTAAGAAGTATAGTAATTGTCTTTCTATCGATCATATAAGCATAGTATGGCTAATAATATGAGTTAGATTGATAATAATAAGAGTAACAACTATAGTAATTGTCCTTCTATCAATAATATAAGCATAATATGGCTAATAATATGAGTTAGATTGATAATAATAAGCGTAACAAGTATAGCAATTGTCCTTCTTTCGATAATATAAGCATAATATGGCTAATAATATGAGTTAGATTGATAATAGTAAGAGTAATAAGTATAGTAATTGTCGTTCTATCTACCATATGTGCATAATATGGAAATAATATGAGTTAGATTGATAATAATAAGAGTAACAGCTATAGTAATTGTCCTTCTATCAATAATATAAGCATAATATGGCTATTAATATGAGATAGATTGATAATAATAAGAGTAATAAGTATAGTAATTGTCGTCCTATCGATCATATCCACATAATATGGCCAATAATATGAGTTAGATTGATAATAATAAGAGTAAGAAGTATAGTAATTGTCTTTCTATCGATCATATAAGCATAATATGGCTAATAATATGAGTTAGATTGATAATAATAAGAGTAACAAGTATAGTAATTGTCGTTCTATCGATAATATAAGCATAATATGGCTAATAATATGAGTTAGATTGATAATAGTAAGAGTAATAAGTATAGTAATTGTCGTTCTATCGATCATATCTGCATAATATGGAAATAATATGAGTTAGATTGATAATAATAAGAGTAACAAGTAAAGCAATTGCCGTTCTATCGATAATATAAGCATAATATGGTTAATAATATGAGATAGATTGATAATAATAAGAGTAATAAGTATAGTAATTGTCGTCCTATCGTTCATATCCACATAATATGGCCAATAATATGAGTTAGATTGATAATAATAAGCGTAACAAGTATAGTAATTGTCCTTCTTTCGATAATATAAGCATAATATGGCCAATAATATGAGTTAGATTGATAATAATAAGAGTAATAAGTATAGTAATTGTCGTTCTATCGATCATATAAGCATAATATGGCTAATAATATGAGTTAGATTGATAATAATAAGAGTAACAGGTATAGTAATTGTCGTTCTATCGATAATATAAGCATAATATGGCTAATAATATGAGTTAGATTGATAATAGTAAGAGTAATAAGTATAGTAATTGTCGTTCTATCTACCATATGTGCATAATATGGAAATAATATGAGTTAGATTGATAATAATAAGAGTAACAAGTATAGTAATTGTCGTTCTATCGATCATATAAGCATAATATGGCTAATAATATGAGTTAGATTGATAATAGTAAGAGTAATAAGTATAGTAATTGTCGATCTATCGATCATATCTGCATAATATGGTTAATAATATGAGTTAGTTTGATAATAATAAGAGTAATGAGTATAGTAATTGTCGTCCTATCGATCATATCCACATAATATGGCCAATAATATGAGTTAGATTGATAATAATAAGAGTAACAAGTATAGAAATTGTCGTTCTATCGATCATATAAGCATAATATGGCTAATAATATGAGTTAGATTGATAATAATAAGAGTAACAAGTGTAGTAATTGTCGCTCTATCGATAATATAAGCATAATATGGCTAATAATATGAGTTAGATTGATAATAATAAGAGTAACAAGTATAGTAATTGTCGTTCTATCGATAATATAAGCATAATATGGCTAATAATATAAGTTAGATTGATAATAGTAAGAGTAATAAGTATAGTAATTGTCGTTCTATCGATAATATAAGCATAATATGGCTAATAATATGAGTTAGATTGATAATAGTAAGAGTAATAAGTATAGTAATTGTCGTTCTATCGATCATATCCACATAATATGGCCAATAATATGAGTTAGATTGATAATAATAAGAGTAACAAGTATAGTAATTGTCTTTCTATCGATCATATAAGCATAATATGGCTAATAATATGAGTTAGATTGATAATAATAAGAGTAACAACTATAGTAATTGTCCTTCTATCAATAATATAAGCATAATATGGCTAATAATATGAGATAGATTGATAATAATAAGAGTAATAAGTATAGTAATTGTCGTCCTATCGTTCATATCCACATAATATGGCCAATAATATGAGTTAGATTGATAATAATAAGAGTAACAAGTATAGTAATTGTCTTTCTATCGATCATATAAGCATAATATGGCTAATAATATGAGTTAGATTGATAATAATAAGAGTAACAGGTATAGTAATTGTCGTTCTATCGATAATATAAGCATAATATGGCTAATAATATGAGTTAGATTGATAATAGTAAGAGTAATAAGTATAGTAATTGTCGTTCTATCTACCATATGTGCATAATATGGAAATAATATGAGTTAGATTGATAATAATAAGAGTAACAAGTATAGTAATTGTCGTTCTATCGATCATATAAGCATAATATGGCTAATAATATGAGTTAGATTGATAATAATAAGAGTAACAACTATAGTAATTGTCGTTCTATCGATAATATAAGCATAATATGGCTAATAATATGGGTTCGATTGATAATAGTAAGAGTAATAGGTATGGTAATTGTCGTTCAATCGATCATATCCACATAATATGGCCAATAATATGAGTTAGATTGATAATAATAAGAGTAACAAGTATAGTAATTGTCTTTCTATCGATCATATAAGCATAATATGGCTAATAATATGAGTGAGATTGATAATAATAAGAGTAACAACTATAGTAATTGTCCTTCTATCAATAATACAAGCATAATATGGCTAATAATATGAGTTAGATTGATAATAATAAGCGTAACAAGTATAGTAATTGTCCTTCTTTCGATAATATAAGCATAATATGGCCAATAATATGAGTTAGATTGATAATAATAAGAGTAATAAGTATAGTAATTGTCGTTCTATCGATCATATAAGCATAATATGGCTAATAATATGAGTTAGATTGATAATAATAAGAGTAACAAGTATAGTAATTGTCGTTCCATCGATAATATAAGCATAATATGGCTAATAATATGAGTTAGATTGATAATAGTAAGAGTAATAAGTATAGTAATTGTCGTTCTATCGATCATATCCACATAATATGGCCAATAATATGAGTTAGATTGATAATAATAAGAGTAACAAGTATAGTAATTGTCTTTCTATCGATCATATAAGCATAATATGGCTAATAATATGAGTTAGATTGATAATAATAAGAGTAACAACTATAGTAATTGTCCTTCTATCAATAATATAAGCATAATATGGCTAATAATATGAGATAGATTGATAATAATAAGAGTAATAAGTATAGTAATTGTCGTCCTATCGTTCATATCCACATAATATGGCCAATAATATGAGTTAGATTGATAATAATAAGCGTAACAAGTATAGTAATTGTCCTTCTTTCGATAATATAAGCATAATATGGCCAATAATATGAGTTAGATTGATAATAATAAGAGTAATAAGTATAGTAATTGTCGTTCTATCGATCATATAAGCATAATATGGCTAATAATATGAGTTAGATTGATAATAATAAGAGTAACAGGTATAGTAATTGTCGTTCTATCGATAATATAAGCATAATATGGCTAATAATATGAGTTAGATTGATAATAGTAAGAGTAATAAGTATAGTAATTGTCGTTCTATCTACCATATGTGCATAATATGGAAATAATATGAGTTAGATTGATAATAATAAGAGTAACAAGTATAGTAATTGTCGTTCTATCGATCATATAAGCATAATATGGCTAATAATATGAGTTAGATTGATAATAGTAAGAGTAATAAGTATAGTAATTGTCGATCTATCGATCATATCTGCATAATATGGTTAATAATATGAGTTAGTTTGATAATAATAAGAGTAATGAGTATAGTAATTGTCGTCCTATCGATCATATCCACATAATATATCCAATAATATGAGTTAGATTGATAATAATAAGAGTAATAAGTATAGTAACTGTCGTCCTATCGATCATATCCACATAATATGGCCAATAATATGAGTTAGATTGATAATAATAAGAGTAACAAGTATAGTAATTGTCTTTCTATCGATCATATAAGCATAATATGGCTAATAATATGAGTTAGATTGATAATAATAAGAGTAACAGCTATAGTAATTGTCCTTCTATCAATAATATAAGCATAATATGGCTATTAATATGAGATAGATTGATAATAATAAGAGTAATAAGTATAGTAATTGTCGTCCTATCGATCATATCCACATAATATGGCCAATAATATGAGTTAGATTGATAATAATAAGAGTAAGAAGTATAGTAATTGTCTTTCTATCGATCATATAAGCATAGTATGGCTAATAATATGAGTTAGATTGATAATAATAAGAGTAACAACTATAGTAATTGTCCTTCTATCAATAATATAAGCATAATATGGCTAATAATATGAGTTAGATTGATAATAATAAGCGTAACAAGTATAGCAATTGTCCTTCTTTCGATAATATAAGCATAATGTGGCCAATAATATGAGTTAGATTGATAATAATAAGAGTAATAAGTATAGTAATTGTCGTTCTATCGATCATATCTGCATAATATGGAAATAATATGAGTTAGATTGATAATAATAAGAGTAACAAGTATAGTAATTGTCGTTCTATCGATCATATAAGCATAATATGGCTAATAATATGAGTTAGATTGATAATAGTAAGAGTAATAAGTATAGTAATTGTCGTTCAATCGATCATATAAGCATAATGTGGCTAATAATATGAGTTAGATTGATAATAATAAGAGTAATAAGTATAGTAATTGTCGTTCTATCGATCGTATAAGCATAATATGGCTAATAATATGAGTTAGATTGATAATAATAAGAGTAATAAGTATAGTAATTGTCGTTCTATCGATCATATAAGCATAATATGGCTAATAATATGAGTTAGATTGATAATAATAAGAGTAACAAGTATAGTAATTGTCGTTCTATCGATAATATAAGCATAATATGGCTAATAATATGAGTTAGATTGATAATAGTAAGAGTAATAAGTATAGTAATTGTCGTTCTATCGATCATATCTGCATAATATGGAAATAATATGAGTTAGATTGATAATAATAAGAGTAACAAGTATAGCAATTGCCGTTCTATCGATAATATAAGCATAATATGGTTAATAATATGAGATAGATTGATAATAATAAGAGTAATAAGTATAGTAATTGTCGTCCTATCGTTCATATCCACATAATATGGCCAATAATATGAGTTAGATTGATAATAATAAGCGTAACAAGTATAGTAATTGTCCTTCTTTCGATAATATAAGCATAATATGGCCAATAATATGAGTTAGATTGATAATAATAAGAGTAATAAGTATAGTAATTGTCGTTCTATCGATCATATAAGCATAATATGGCTAATAATATGAGTTAGATTGATAATAATAAGAGTAACAGGTATAGTAATTGTCGTTCTATCGATAATATAAGCATAATATGGCTAATAATATGAGTTAGATTGATAATAGTAAGAGTAATAAGTATAGTAATTGTCGTTCTATCTACCATATGTGCATAATATGGAAATAATATGAGTTAGATTGATAATAATAAGAGTAACAAGTATAGTAATTGTCGTTCTATCGATCATATAAGCATAATATGGCTAATAATATGAGTTAGATTGATAATAGTAAGAGTAATAAGTATAGTAATTGTCGATCTATCGATCATATCTGCATAATATGGTTAATAATATGAGTTAGTTTGATAATAATAAGAGTAATGAGTATAGTAATTGTCGTCCTATCGATCATATCCACATAATATGGCCAATAATATGAGTTAGATTGATAATAATAAGAGTAACAAGTATAGAAATTGTCGTTCTATCGATCATATAAGCATAATATGGCTAATAATATGAGTTAGATTGATAATAATAAGAGTAACAAGTGTAGTAATTGTCGCTCTATCGATAATATAAGCATAATATGGCTAATAATATGAGTTAGATTGATAATAATAAGAGTAACAAGTATAGTAATTGTCGTTCTATCGATAATATAAGCATAATATGGCTAATAATATAAGTTAGATTGATAATAGTAAGAGTAATAAGTATAGTAATTGTCGTTCTATCGATAATATAAGCATAATATGGCCAATAATATGAGTTAGATTGATAATAATAAGAGTAATAAGTATAGTAATTGTCGTCCTATCGATCATATCCACATAATATGGCCAATAATATGAGTTAGATTGATAATAATAAGAGTAACAAGTATAGTAATTGTCTTTCTATCGATCATATAAGCATAATATGGCTAATAATATGAGTTAGATTGATAATAATAAGAGTAACAGCTATAGTAATTGTCCTTCTATCAATAATATAAGCATAATATGGCTATTAATATGAGATAGATTGATAATAATAAGAGTAATAAGTATAGTAATTGTCGTCCTATCGATCATATCCACATAATATGGCCAATAATATGAGTTAGATTGATAATAATAAGAGTCAGAAGTATAGTAATTGTCTTTCTATCGATCATATAAGCATAGTATGGCTAATAATATGAGTTAGATTGATAATAATAAGAGTAACAAGTATAGTAATTGTCTTTCTATCGATCATATAAGCATAATATGGCTAATAATATGAGTTAGATTGATAATAATAAGAGTAACAGCTATAGTAATTGTCCTTCTATCAATAATATAAGCATAATATGGCTATTAATATGAGATAGATTGATAATAATAAGAGTAATAAGTATAGTAATTGTCGTCCTATCGATCATATCCACATAATATGGCCAATAATATGAGTTAGATTGATAATAATAAGAGTAAGAAGTATAGTAATTGTCTTTCTATCGATCATATAAGCATAGTATGGCTAATAATATGAGTTAGATTGATAATAATAAGAGTAACAACTATAGTAATTGTCCTTCTATCAATAATATAAGCATAATATGGCTAATAATATGAGTTAGATTGATAATAATAAGCGTAACAAGTATAGCAATTGTCCTTCTTTCGATAATATAAGCATAATGTGGCCAATAATATGAGTTAGATTGATAATAATAAGAGTAATAAGTATAGTAATTGTCGTTCTATCGATCATATAAGCATAATATGGCTAATAATATGTGTTCGATTGATAATAGTAAGAGTAATAAGTATAGTAATTGTCGTTCTATCTACCATATGTGCATAATATGGAAATAATATGAGTTAGATTGATAATAATAAGAGTAACAAGTATAGTAATTGTCGTTCTATCGATCATATAAGCATAATATGGCTAATAATATGAGTTAGATTGATAATAGTAAGAGTAATAAGTATAGTAATTGTCGATCTATCGATCATATCTGCATAATATGGTTAATAATATGAGTTAGTTTGATAATAATAAGAGTAATGAGTATAGTAATTGTCGTCCTATCGATCATATCCACATAATATATCCAATAATATGAGTTAGATTGATAATAATAAGAGTAACAAGTATAGAAATTGTCGTTCTATCGATCATATAAGCATAATATGGCTAATAATATGAGTTAGATTGATAATAATAAGAGTAACAAGTGTAGTAATTGTCGCTCTATCGATAATATAAGCATAATATGGCTAATAATATGAGTTAGATTGATAATAATAAGAGTAACAAGTATAGTAATTGTCGTTCTATCGATAATATAAGCATAATATGGCTAATAATATAAGTTAGATTGATAATAGTAAGAGTAATAAGTATAGTAATTGTCGTTCTATCGATAATATAAGCATAATATGGCCAATAATATGAGTTAGATTGATAATAATAAGAGTAATAAGTATAGTAACTGTCGTCCTATCGATCATATCCACATAATATGGCCAATAATATGAGTTAGATTGATAATAATAAGAGTAACAAGTATAGTAATTGTCTTTCTATCGATCATATAAGCATAGTATGGCTAATAATATGAGTTAGATTGATAATAATAAGAGTAACAACTATAGTAATTGTCCTTCTATCAATAATATAAGCATAATATGGCTAATAATATGAGTTAGATTGATAATAATAAGCGTAACAAGTATAGCAATTGTCCTTCTTTCGATAATATAAGCATAATGTGGCCAATAATATGAGTTAGATTGATAATAATAAGAGTAACAAGTATAGTAATTGTCGTTCTATCGATCATATAAGCATAATATGGCTAATAATATGAGTTAGATTGATAATAGTAAGAGTAGTAAGTATAGTAATTGTCGTTCAATCGATCATATAAGCATAATGTGGCTAATAATATGAGTTAGATTGATAACAGTAAGAGTAACAAGTATAGCAATTGTCGTTCTATCGATAATATAAGCATAATATGGCTAATAATATGAGTTAGATTGATAATAGTAAGAGTAATAAGTATAGTAATTGTCGTTCTATCGATCATATCTGCATAATATGGAAATAATATGAGTTAGATTGATAATAATAAGAGTAACAAGTACAGCAATTGTCGTTCTATCGATAATATAAGCATAATATGGCTAATAATATGAGTTAGATTGATAATAGTAAGAGTAATAAGTATAGTAATTGTCGTTCTATCGATCATATAAGCATAATGTGGCTAATAATATGAGTTAGATTGATAACAGTAAGAGTAACAAGTATAGCAATTGTCGTTCTATCGATAATATAGGCATAATATGGCTAATAATATGGGTTAGATTGATAATAGTAAGAGTAATAAGTATAGTAACTGTCGTTCTATCGATCATATCTGCATAATATGGTTAATAATATGAGTTAGATTGATAATAATAAGAGTAATAAGTATAGTAATTGTCGTTCTATCGATCATATAAGCATAATATGGCTAATAATATGAGTTAGATTGATTATAATAAGAGTAACAAGTATAGTAATTGTCGTTCTATCGATAATATAAGCATAATATGGCTAATAATATGAGTTAGATTGATAATAGTAAGAGTAATAAGTATAGTAATTGTCGATCTATCGATCATATCTGCATAATATGGTTAATAATATGAGTTAGTTTGATAATAATAAGAGTAATAAGTATAGTAATTGTCGTCCTATCGATCATATCCACATAATATGGCCAATAATATGAGTTAGATTGATAATAATAAGAGTAACAAGTATAGTAATTGTCTTTCTATCGATCATATAAGCATAATATGGCTAATAATATGAGTTAGATTGATAATAATAGGAGTAACAAATATAGTAATTGTCCTTCTATCGATAATATAAGCATAATATGGCTAATAATATGAGTTAGATTGATAATAATAAGCGTAACAAGTATAGTAATTGTCGTTCAATCGATCATATAAGCATAGTATGGCTAATAATATGAGTTCGATTGATAATAGCAAGAGTAATAGGCACAGTGATTGTCGTTCTACCGATCATATCTGCATAATATGTTTAATAATATGAGTTAGATTGATAATAATAAGAGTAATAAGTATAGTAATTGTCGTTCTATCGATCATATAAGCATAATATGGCTAATAATATGTGTTCGATTGATAATAGTAAGAGTAATAAGTATGGTAATTGTCGTTCAATCGATCATATCCACGTAATATGGCCAATAATATGAGTTACATTGATAATAATAAGAGTAATAAGTATAGTAATTGTCGTCCTATCGAACATATCCACATAATATGGCCAACAATATGAGTTAGATTGATAATAATAAGAGTAACAAGTATAGTAATTGTCTTTCTATCGATCATATAAGCATAATATGGCTAATAATATGTGTTAGATTGATAATAATAAGAGTAACAACTATAGTAATTGTCCTTCTATCAATAATATAAGCATAATATGGCTAATAATATGAGTTAGATTGATAATAGTAAGAGTAATAAGTATAGTAATTGTCGATCTACCGATCATATCTGCATAATATGGTTAATAATATGAGTTAGTTTGATAATAATAAGAGTAATAAGTATAGTAATTGTCGTCCTATCGATCATATCCACATAATATGGCCAATAATATGAGTTAGATTGATAATAATAAGAGTAACAAGTATAGTAATTGTCTTTCTATCGATCATATAAGCATAATATGGCTAATAATATGAGTGAGATTGATAATAATAAGAGTAACAACTATAGTAATTGTCCTTCTATCAATAATATAAGCATAATATGGCTAATAATATGAGTTAGATTGATAATAATAAGCGTAACAAGTATAGTAATTGTCCTTCTTTCGATAATATAAGCATAATATGGCCAATAATATGAGTTAGATTGATAATAATAAGAGTAATAAGTATAGTAATTGTCGTTCTATCGATCATATAAGCATAATATGGCTAATAATATGAGTTAGATTGATAATAATAAGAGTAACAAGTATAGTAATTGTCGTTCCATCGATAATATAAGCATAATATGGCTAATAATATGAGTTAGATTGATAATAGTAAGAGTAATAAGTATAGTAATTGTCGTTCTATCGATCATATCCACATAATATGGCCAATAATATGAGTTAGATTGATAATAATAAGAGTAACAAGTATAGTAATTGTCTTTCTATCGATCATATAAGCATAATATGGCTAATAATATGAGTTAGATTGATAATAATAAGAGTAACAACTATAGTAATTGTCCTTCTATCAATAATATAAGCATAATATGGCTAATAATATGAGATAGATTGATAATAATAAGAGTAATAAGTATAGTAATTGTCGTCCTATCGTTCATATCCACATAATATGGCCAATAATATGAGTTAGATTGATAATAATAAGAGTAACAAGTATAGTAATTGTCTTTCTATCGATCATATAAGCATAATATGGCTAATAATATGAGTTAGATTGATAATAATAAGAGTAACAGGTATAGTAATTGTCGTTCTATCGATAATATAAGCATAATATGG
This sequence comes from Megachile rotundata, assembly GCF_050947335.1. Taxonomy (NCBI): domain Eukaryota; kingdom Metazoa; phylum Arthropoda; class Insecta; order Hymenoptera; family Megachilidae; genus Megachile; species Megachile rotundata. The sequence continues at coordinate 273,926 of NW_027473428.1, forward strand.
CTAATAATATGAGTTAGATTGATAATAGTAAGAGTAATAAGTATAGTAATTGTCGTTCTATCTACCATATGTGCATAATATGGAAATAATATGAGTTAGATTGATAATAATAAGAGTAACAAGTATAGTAATTGTCGTTCTATCGATCATATAAGCATAATATGGCTAATAATATGAGTTAGATTGATAATAATAAGAGTAACAACTATAGTAATTGTCGTTCTATCGATAATATAAGCATAATATGGCTAATAATATGAGTTAGATTGATAATAGTAAGAGTAATAAGTATAGTAATTGTCGTTCTATCGATCATATCTGCATAATATGGTGAATAATATGAGTTAGTTTGATAATAATAAGAGTAATGAGTATAGTAATTGTCGTCCTATCGATCATATCCACATAATGTGGCCAATAATATGAGTTAGATTGATAATAATAAGAGTAATAAGTATAGAAATTGTCGTTCTATCGATCATATAAGCATAATATGGCTAATAATATGAGTTAGATTGATAATAATAAGCGTAACAAGTATAGTAATTGTCGTTCAATCGATCATATAAGCATAGTATGGCTAATAATATGAGTTCGATTGATAATAGCAAGAGTAATAGGCACAGTGATTGTCGTTCTACCGATGATATCTGCATAATATGTTTAATAATATGAGTTAGATTGATAATAATAAGAGTAATAAGTATAGTAATTGTCGTTCTATCGATCATATAAGCATAATATGGCTAATAATATGGGTTCGATTGATAATAGTAAGAGTAATAGGTATGGTAATTGTCGTTCAATCGATCATATCCACATAATATGGCCAATAATATGAGTTAGATTGATAATAATAAGAGTAACAAGTATAGCAATTGTCGTTCTATCGATAATATAGGCATAATATGGCTAATAATATGGGTTAGATTGATAATAGTAAGAGTAATAAGTATAGTAACTATCGTTCTATCGATCATATCTGCATAATATGGTTAATAATATGAGTTAGATTGATAATAATAAGAGTAATAAGTATAGTAATTGTCGTTCTATCGATCATATAAGCATAATATGGCTAATAATATGATTTAGATTGATTATAATAAGAGTAACAAGTATAGTAATTGTCGTTCTATCGATAATATAAGCATAATATGGCTAATAATATGAGTTAGATTGATAATAGTAAGAGTAATAAGTATAGTAATTGTCGATCTATCGATCATATCTGCATAATATGGTTAATAATATGAGTTAGTTTGATAATAATAAGAGTAATAAGTATAGTAATTGTCGTCCTATCGATCATATCCACATAATATGGCCAATAATATGAGTTAGATTGATAATAATAAGAGTAACAAGTATAGTAATTGTCTTTCTATCGATCATATAAGCATAATATGGCTAATAATATGAGTTAGATTGATAATAATAGGAGTAACAAATATAGTAATTGTCCTTCTATCGATAATATAAGCATAATATGGCTAATAATATGAGTTAGATTGATAATAATAAGCGTAACAAGTATAGTAATTGTCGTTCAATCGATCATATAAGCATAGTATGGCTAATAATATGAGTTCGATTGATAATAGCAAGAGTAATAGGCACAGTGATTGTCGTTCTACCGATCATATCTGCATAATATGTTTAATAATATGAGTTAGATTGATAATAATAAGAGTAATAAGTATAGTAATTGTCGTTCTATCGATCATATAAGCATAATATGGCTAATAATATGTGTTCGATTGATAATAGTAAGAGTAATAAGTATAGTAATTGTCGTTCTATCTACCATATGTGCATAATATGGAAATAATATGAGTTAGATTGATAATAATAAGAGTAACAAGTATAGTAATTGTCGTTCTATCGATCATATAAGCATAATATGGCTAATAATATGAGTTAGATTGATAATAGTAAGAGTAATAAGTATAGTAATTGTCGATCTATCGATCATATCTGCATAATATGGTTAATAATATGAGTTAGTTTGATAATAATAAGAGTAATGAGTATAGTAATTGTCGTCCTATCGATCATATCCACATAATATATCCAATAATATGAGTTAAATTGATAATAATAAGAGTAACAAGTATAGAAATTGTCGTTCTATCGATCATATAAGCATAATATGGCTAATAATATGAGTTAGATTGATAATAATAAGAGTAACAAGTGTAGTAATTGTCGCTCTATCGATAATATAAGCATAATATGGCTAATAATATGAGTTAGATTGATAATAATAAGAGTAACAAGTATAGTAATTGTCGTTCTATCGATAATATAAGCATAATATGGCTAATAATATAAGTTAGATTGATAATAGTAAGAGTAATAAGTATAGTAATTGTCGTTCTATCGATAATATAAGCATAATATGGCCAATAATATGAGTTAGATTGATAATAATAAGAGTAATAAGTATAGTAACTGTCGTCCTATCGATCATATCCACATAATATGGCCAATAATATGAGTTAGATTGATAATAATAAGAGTAACAAGTATAGTAATTGACTTTCTATCGATCATATAAGCATAATATGGCTAATAATATGAGTTAGATTGATAATAATAAGAGTAACAGCTATAGTAATTGTCCTTCTATCAATAATATAAGCATAATATGGCTATTAATATGAGATAGATTGATAATAATAAGAGTAATAAGTATAGTAATTGTCGTCCTATCGATCATATCCACATAATATGGCCAATAATATGAGTTAGATTGATAATAATAAGAGTAAGAAGTATAGTAATTGTCTTTCTATCGATCATATAAGCATAGTATGGCTAATAATATGAGTTAGATTGATAATAATAAGAGTAACAACTATAGTAATTGTCCTTCTATCAATAATATAAGCATAATATGGCTAATAATATGAGTTAGATTGATAATAATAAGCGTAACAAGTATAGCAATTGTCCTTCTTTCGATAATATAAGCATAATATGGCTAATAATATGAGTTAGATTGATAATAGTAAGAGTAATAAGTATAGTAATTGTCGTTCTATCTACCATATGTGCATAATATGGAAATAATATGAGTTAGATTGATAATAATAAGAGTAACAGCTATAGTAATTGTCCTTCTATCAATAATATAAGCATAATATGGCTATTAATATGAGATAGATTGATAATAATAAGAGTAATAAGTATAGTAATTGTCGTCCTATCGATCATATCCACATAATATGGCCAATAATATGAGTTAGATTGATAATAATAAGAGTAAGAAGTATAGTAATTGTCTTTCTATCGATCATATAAGCATAATATGGCTAATAATATGAGTTAGATTGATAATAATAAGAGTAACAAGTATAGTAATTGTCGTTCTATCGATAATATAAGCATAATATGGCTAATAATATGAGTTAGATTGATAATAGTAAGAGTAATAAGTATAGTAATTGTCGTTCTATCGATCATATCTGCATAATATGGAAATAATATGAGTTAGATTGATAATAATAAGAGTAACAAGTAAAGCAATTGCCGTTCTATCGATAATATAAGCATAATATGGTTAATAATATGAGATAGATTGATAATAATAAGAGTAATAAGTATAGTAATTGTCGTCCTATCGTTCATATCCACATAATATGGCCAATAATATGAGTTAGATTGATAATAATAAGCGTAACAAGTATAGTAATTGTCCTTCTTTCGATAATATAAGCATAATATGGCCAATAATATGAGTTAGATTGATAATAATAAGAGTAATAAGTATAGTAATTGTCGTTCTATCGATCATATAAGCATAATATGGCTAATAATATGAGTTAGATTGATAATAATAAGAGTAACAGGTATAGTAATTGTCGTTCTATCGATAATATAAGCATAATATGGCTAATAATATGAGTTAGATTGATAATAGTAAGAGTAATAAGTATAGTAATTGTCGTTCTATCTACCATATGTGCATAATATGGAAATAATATGAGTTAGATTGATAATAATAAGAGTAACAAGTATAGTAATTGTCGTTCTATCGATCATATAAGCATAATATGGCTAATAATATGAGTTAGATTGATAATAGTAAGAGTAATAAGTATAGTAATTGTCGATCTATCGATCATATCTGCATAATATGGTTAATAATATGAGTTAGTTTGATAATAATAAGAGTAATGAGTATAGTAATTGTCGTCCTATCGATCATATCCACATAATATGGCCAATAATATGAGTTAGATTGATAATAATAAGAGTAACAAGTATAGAAATTGTCGTTCTATCGATCATATAAGCATAATATGGCTAATAATATGAGTTAGATTGATAATAATAAGAGTAACAAGTGTAGTAATTGTCGCTCTATCGATAATATAAGCATAATATGGCTAATAATATGAGTTAGATTGATAATAATAAGAGTAACAAGTATAGTAATTGTCGTTCTATCGATAATATAAGCATAATATGGCTAATAATATAAGTTAGATTGATAATAGTAAGAGTAATAAGTATAGTAATTGTCGTTCTATCGATAATATAAGCATAATATGGCTAATAATATGAGTTAGATTGATAATAGTAAGAGTAATAAGTATAGTAATTGTCGTTCTATCGATCATATCCACATAATATGGCCAATAATATGAGTTAGATTGATAATAATAAGAGTAACAAGTATAGTAATTGTCTTTCTATCGATCATATAAGCATAATATGGCTAATAATATGAGTTAGATTGATAATAATAAGAGTAACAACTATAGTAATTGTCCTTCTATCAATAATATAAGCATAATATGGCTAATAATATGAGATAGATTGATAATAATAAGAGTAATAAGTATAGTAATTGTCGTCCTATCGTTCATATCCACATAATATGGCCAATAATATGAGTTAGATTGATAATAATAAGAGTAACAAGTATAGTAATTGTCTTTCTATCGATCATATAAGCATAATATGGCTAATAATATGAGTTAGATTGATAATAATAAGAGTAACAGGTATAGTAATTGTCGTTCTATCGATAATATAAGCATAATATGGCTAATAATATGAGTTAGATTGATAATAGTAAGAGTAATAAGTATAGTAATTGTCGTTCTATCTACCATATGTGCATAATATGGAAATAATATGAGTTAGATTGATAATAATAAGAGTAACAAGTATAGTAATTGTCGTTCTATCGATCATATAAGCATAATATGGCTAATAATATGAGTTAGATTGATAATAATAAGAGTAACAACTATAGTAATTGTCGTTCTATCGATAATATAAGCATAATATGGCTAATAATATGGGTTCGATTGATAATAGTAAGAGTAATAGGTATGGTAATTGTCGTTCAATCGATCATATCCACATAATATGGCCAATAATATGAGTTAGATTGATAATAATAAGAGTAACAAGTATAGTAATTGTCTTTCTATCGATCATATAAGCATAATATGGCTAATAATATGAGTGAGATTGATAATAATAAGAGTAACAACTATAGTAATTGTCCTTCTATCAATAATACAAGCATAATATGGCTAATAATATGAGTTAGATTGATAATAATAAGCGTAACAAGTATAGTAATTGTCCTTCTTTCGATAATATAAGCATAATATGGCCAATAATATGAGTTAGATTGATAATAATAAGAGTAATAAGTATAGTAATTGTCGTTCTATCGATCATATAAGCATAATATGGCTAATAATATGAGTTAGATTGATAATAATAAGAGTAACAAGTATAGTAATTGTCGTTCCATCGATAATATAAGCATAATATGGCTAATAATATGAGTTAGATTGATAATAGTAAGAGTAATAAGTATAGTAATTGTCGTTCTATCGATCATATCCACATAATATGGCCAATAATATGAGTTAGATTGATAATAATAAGAGTAACAAGTATAGTAATTGTCTTTCTATCGATCATATAAGCATAATATGGCTAATAATATGAGTTAGATTGATAATAATAAGAGTAACAACTATAGTAATTGTCCTTCTATCAATAATATAAGCATAATATGGCTAATAATATGAGATAGATTGATAATAATAAGAGTAATAAGTATAGTAATTGTCGTCCTATCGTTCATATCCACATAATATGGCCAATAATATGAGTTAGATTGATAATAATAAGCGTAACAAGTATAGTAATTGTCCTTCTTTCGATAATATAAGCATAATATGGCCAATAATATGAGTTAGATTGATAATAATAAGAGTAATAAGTATAGTAATTGTCGTTCTATCGATCATATAAGCATAATATGGCTAATAATATGAGTTAGATTGATAATAATAAGAGTAACAGGTATAGTAATTGTCGTTCTATCGATAATATAAGCATAATATGGCTAATAATATGAGTTAGATTGATAATAGTAAGAGTAATAAGTATAGTAATTGTCGTTCTATCTACCATATGTGCATAATATGGAAATAATATGAGTTAGATTGATAATAATAAGAGTAACAAGTATAGTAATTGTCGTTCTATCGATCATATAAGCATAATATGGCTAATAATATGAGTTAGATTGATAATAGTAAGAGTAATAAGTATAGTAATTGTCGATCTATCGATCATATCTGCATAATATGGTTAATAATATGAGTTAGTTTGATAATAATAAGAGTAATGAGTATAGTAATTGTCGTCCTATCGATCATATCCACATAATATATCCAATAATATGAGTTAGATTGATAATAATAAGAGTAACAAGTATAGAAATTGTCGTTCTATCGATCATATAAGCATAATATGGCTAATAATATGAGTTAGATTGATAATAATAAGAGTAACAAGTGTAGTAATTGTCGCTCTATCGATAATATAAGCATAATATGGCTAATAATATGAGTTAGATTGATAATAATAAGAGTAACAAGTATAGTAATTGTCGTTCTATCGATAATATAAGCATAATATGGCTAATAATATAAGTTAGATTGATAATAGTAAGAGTAACAAGTATAGTAATTGTCGTTCTATCGATAATATAAGCATAATATGGCCAATAATATGAGTTAGATTGATAATAATAAGAGTAATAAGTATAGTAACTGTCGTCCTATCGATCATATCCACATAATATGGCCAATAATATGAGTTAGATTGATAATAATAAGAGTAACAAGTATAGTAATTGTCTTTCTATCGATCATATAAGCATAATATGGCTAATAATATGAGTTAGATTGATAATAATAAGAGTAACAGCTATAGTAATTGTCCTTCTATCAATAATATAAGCATAATATGGCTATTAATATGAGTTAGATTGATAATAATAAGCGTAACAAGTATAGCAATTGTCCTTCTTTCGATAATATAAGCATAATGTGGCCAATAATATGAGTTAGATTGATAATAATAAGAGTAATAAGTATAGTAATTGTCGTTCTATCGATCATATCTGCATAATATGGAAATAATATGAGTTAGATTGATAATAATAAGAGTAACAAGTATAGTAATTGTCGTTCTATCGATCATATAAGCATAATATGGCTAATAATATGAGTTAGATTGATAATAGTAAGAGTAATAAGTATAGTAATTGTCGTTCAATCGATCATATAAGCATAATGTGGCTAATAATATGAGTTAGATTGATAATAATAAGAGTAATAAGTATAGTAATTGTCGTTCTATCGATCGTATAAGCATAATATGGCTAATAATATGAGTTAGATTGATAATAATAAGAGTAATAAGTATAGTAATTGTCGTTCTATCGATCATATAAGCATAATATGGCTAATAATATGAGTTAGATTGATAATAATAAGAGTAACAAGTATAGTAATTGTCGTTCTATCGATAATATAAGCATAATATGGCTAATAATATGAGTTAGATTGATAATAGTAAGAGTAATAAGTATAGTAATTGTCGTTCTATCGATCATATCTGCATAATATGGAAATAATATGAGTTAGATTGATAATAATAAGAGTAACAAGTATAGCAATTGCCGTTCTATCGATAATATAAGCATAATATGGTTAATAATATGAGATAGATTGATAATAATAAGAGTAATAAGTATAGTAATTGTCGTCCTATCGTTCATATCCACATAATATGGCCAATAATATGAGTTAGATTGATAATAATAAGCGTAACAAGTATAGTAATTGTCCTTCTTTCGATAATATAAGCATAATATGGCCAATAATATGAGTTAGATTGATAATAATAAGAGTAATAAGTATAGTAATTGTCGTTCTATCGATCATATAAGCATAATATGGCTAATAATATGAGTTAGATTGATAATAATAAGAGTAACAGGTATAGTAATTGTCGTTCTATCGATAATATAAGCATAATATGGCTAATAATATGAGTTAGATTGATAATAGTAAGAGTAATAAGTATAGTAATTGTCGTTCTATCTACCATATGTGCATAATATGGAAATAATATGAGTTAGATTGATAATAATAAGAGTAACAAGTATAGTAATTGTCGTTCTATCGATCATATAAGCATAATATGGCTAATAATATGAGTTAGATTGATAATAGTAAGAGTAATAAGTATAGTAATTGTCGATCTATCGATCATATCTGCATAATATGGTTAATAATATGAGTTAGTTTGATAATAATAAGAGTAATGAGTATAGTAATTGTCGTCCTATCGATCATATCCACATAATATGGCCAATAATATGAGTTAGATTGATAATAATAAGAGTAACAAGTATAGAAATTGTCGTTCTATCGATCATATAAGCATAATATGGCTAATAATATGAGTTAGATTGATAATAATAAGAGTAACAAGTGTAGTAATTGTCGCTCTATCGATAATATAAGCATAATATGGCTAATAATATGAGTTAGATTGATAATAATAAGAGTAACAAGTATAGTAATTGTCGTTCTATCGATAATATAAGCATAATATGGCTAATAATATAAGTTAGATTGATAATAGTAAGAGTAATAAGTATAGTAATTGTCGTTCTATCGATAATATAAGCATAATATGGCCAATAATATGAGTTAGATTGATAATAATAAGAGTAATAAGTATAGTAATTGTCGTCCTATCGATCATATCCACATAATATGGCCAATAATATGAGTTAGATTGATAATAATAAGAGTAACAAGTATAGTAATTGTCTTTCTATCGATCATATAAGCATAATATGGCTAATAATATGAGTTAGATTGATAATAATAAGAGTAACAGCTATAGTAATTGTCCTTCTATCAATAATATAAGCATAATATGGCTATTAATATGAGATAGATTGATAATAATAAGAGTAATAAGTATAGTAATTGTCGTCCTATCGATCATATCCACATAATATGGCCAATAATATGAGTTAGATTGATAATAATAAGAGTCAGAAGTATAGTAATTGTCTTTCTATCGATCATATAAGCATAGTATGGCTAATAATATGAGTTAGATTGATAATAATAAGAGTAACAAGTATAGTAATTGTCTTTCTATCGATCATATAAGCATAATATGGCTAATAATATGAGTTAGATTGATAATAATAAGAGTAACAGCTATAGTAATTGTCCTTCTATCAATAATATAAGCATAATATGGCTATTAATATGAGATAGATTGATAATAATAAGAGTAATAAGTATAGTAATTGTCGTCCTATCGATCATATCCACATAATATGGCCAATAATATGAGTTAGATTGATAATAATAAGAGTAAGAAGTATAGTAATTGTCTTTCTATCGATCATATAAGCATAGTATGGCTAATAATATGAGTTAGATTGATAATAATAAGAGTAACAACTATAGTAATTGTCCTTCTATCAATAATATAAGCATAATATGGCTAATAATATGAGTTAGATTGATAATAATAAGCGTAACAAGTATAGCAATTGTCCTTCTTTCGATAATATAAGCATAATGTGGCCAATAATATGAGTTAGATTGATAATAATAAGAGTAATAAGTATAGTAATTGTCGTTCTATCGATCATATCTGCATAATATGGAAATAATATGAGTTAGATTGATAATAATAAGAGTAACAAGTATAGTAATTGTCGTTCTATCGATCATATAAGCATAATATGGCTAATAATATGAGTTAGATTGATAATAGTAAGAGTAATAAGTATAGTAATTGTCGTTCAATCGATCATATAAGCATAATGTGGCTAATAATATGAGTTAGATTGATAATAATAAGAGTAATAAGTATAGTAATTGTCGTTCTATCGATCGTATAAGCATAATATGGCTAATAATATGAGTTAGATTGATAATAATAAGAGTAATAAGTATAGTAATTGTCGTTCTATCGATCATATAAGCATAATATGGCTAATAATATGAGTTAGATTGATAATAATAAGAGTAACAAGTATAGTAATTGTCGTTCTATCGATAATATAAGCATAATATGGCTAATAATATGAGTTAGATTGATAATAGTAAGAGTAATAAGTATAGTAATTGTCGTTCTATCGATCATATCTGCATAATATGGAAATAATATGAGTTAGATTGATAATAATAAGAGTAACAAGTATAGCAATTGCCGTTCTATCGATAATATAAGCATAATATGGTTAATAATATGAGATAGATTGATAATAATAAGAGTAATAAGTATAGTAATTGTCGTCCTATCGTTCATATCCACATAATATGGCCAATAATATGAGTTAGATTGATAATAATAAGCGTAACAAGTATAGTAATTGTCCTTCTTTCGATAATATAAGCATAATATGGCCAATAATATGAGTTAGATTGATAATAATAAGAGTAATAAGTATAGTAATTGTCGTTCTATCGATCATATAAGCATAATATGGCTAATAATATGAGTTAGATTGATAATAATAAGAGTAACAGGTATAGTAATTGTCGTTCTATCGATAATATAAGCATAATATGGCTAATAATATGAGTTAGATTGATAATAGTAAGAGTAATAAGTATAGTAATTGTCGTTCTATCTACCATATGTGCATAATATGGAAATAATATGAGTTAGATTGATAATAATAAGAGTAACAAGTATAGTAATTGTCGTTCTATCGATCATATAAGCATAATATGGCTAATAATATGAGTTAGATTGATAATAGTAAGAGTAATAAGTATAGTAATTGTCGATCTATCGATCATATCTGCATAATATGGTTAATAATATGAGTTAGTTTGATAATAATAAGAGTAATGAGTATAGTAATTGTCGTCCTATCGATCATATCCACATAATATGGCCAATAATATGAGTTAGATTGATAATAATAAGAGTAACAAGTATAGAAATTGTCGTTCTATCGATCATATAAGCATAATATGGCTAATAATATGAGTTAGATTGATAATAATAGGAGTAACAAGTGTAGTAATTGTCGCTCTATCGATAATATAAGCATAATATGGCTAATAATATGAGTTAGATTGATAATAATAAGAGTAACAAGTATAGTAATTGTCGTTCTATCGATAATATAAGCATAATATGGCTAATAATATAAGTTAGATTGATAATAGTAAGAGTAATAAGTATAGTAATTGTCGTTCTATCGATAATATAAGCATAATATGGCCAATAATATGAGTTAGATTGATAATAATAAGAGTAATAAGTATAGTAATTGTCGTCCTATCGATCATATCCACATAATATGGCCAATAATATGAGTTAGATTGATAATAATAAGAGTAACAAGTATAGTAATTGTCTTTCTATCGATCATATAAGCATAATATGGCTAATAATATGAGTTAGATTGATAATAATAAGAGTAACAGCTATAGTAATTGTCCTTCTATCAATAATATAAGCATAATATGGCTATTAATATGAGATAGATTGATAATAATAAGAGTAATAAGTATAGTAATTGTCGTCCTATCGATCATATCCACATAATATGGCCAATAATATGAGTTAGATTGATAATAATAAGAGTCAGAAGTATAGTAATTGTCTTTCTATCGATCATATAAGCATAGTATGGCTAATAATATGAGTTAGATTGATAATAATAAGAGTAACAACTATAGTAATTGTCCTTCTATCAATAATATAAGCATAATATGGCTAATAATATGAGTTAGATTGATAATAATAAGCGTAACAAGTATAGCAATTGTCCTTCTTTCGATAATATAAGCATAATGTGGCCAATAATATGAGTTAGATTGATAATAATAAGAGTAACAAGTATAGTAATTGTCGTTCTATCGATCATATAAGCATAATATGGCTAATAATATGAGTTAGATTGATAATAGTAAGAGTAATAAGTATAGTAATTGTCGTTCAATCGATCATATAAGCATAATGTGGCTAATAATATGAGTTAGATTGATAACAGTAAGAGTAACAAGTATAGCAATTGTCGTTCTATCGATAATATAAGCATAATATGGCTAATAATATGAGTTAGATTGATAATAGTAAGAGTAATAAGTATAGTAATTGTCGTTCTATCGATCATATCTGCATAATATGGAAATAATATGAGTTAGATTGATAATAATAAGAGTAACAAGTACAGCAATTGTCGTTCTATCGATAATATAAGCATAATATGGCTAATAATATGAGTTAGATTGATAATAGTAAGAGTAATAAGTATAGTAATTGTCGTTCTATCGATCATATAAGCATAATGTGGCTAATAATATGAGTTAGATTGATAACAGTAAGAGTAACAAGTATAGCAATTGTCGTTCTATCGATAATATAAGCATAATATGGCTAATAATATGAGTTAGATTGATAATAGTAAGAGTAATAAGTATAGTAATTGTCGTTCTATCGATCATATCTGCATAATATGGAAATAATATGAGTTAGATTGATAATAATAAGAGTAACAAGTACAGCAATTGTCGTTCTATCGATAATATAAGCATAATATGGCTAATAATATGAGTTAGATTGATAATAGTAAGAGTAATAAGTATAGTAATTGTCGTTCTATCGATCATATAAGCATAATATGGCTAATAATATGATTTAGATTGATAATAATAAGAGTAACAAGTATAGTAATTGTCGTTCTATCGATAATATAAGCATAATATGGCTAATAATATGAGTTAGATTGATAATAGTAAGAGTAATAAGTATAGTAATTGTCGTTCTATCGATCATATCTGCATAATATGGAAATAATATGAGTTAGATTGATAATAATAAGAGTAACAAGTATAGCAATTGCCGTTCTATCGATAATATAAGCATAATATGGTTAATAATATGAGTTAGATTGATAATAATAAGAGTAATGAGTACAGTAATTGTCGTTCTATCGATCATATCCACATAATATGGCCAATAATATGAGTTAGATTGATAATAATAAGAGTAATAAGTATAGTAATTGTCGTTCTATCGATCATATAAGCATAATATGGCTAATAATATGAGTTAGATTGATAATAATAAGAGTAACAAGTATAGTAATTGTCTTTCTATCGATCATATAAGCATAATATGGCTAATAATATGAGTTAGATTGATAATAATAAGAGTAACAACTATAGTAATTGTCGTTCTATCGATAATATAAGCATAATATGGCTAATAATATGAGTTAGATTGATAATAGTAAGAGTAATAAGTATAGTAATTGTCGTTCTATCGATCATATCTGCATAATATGGTGAATAATATGAGTTAGTTTGATAATAATAAGAGTAATGAGTATAGTAATTGTCGTCCTATCGATCATATCCACATAATATGGCCAATAATATGAGTTAGATTGATAATAATAAGAGTAACAAGTATAGAAATTGTCGTTCTATCGTACATATAAGCATAATATGGCTAATAATATGAGTTAGATTGATAATAATAAGAGTAACAAGTGTAGTAATTGTCGCTCTATCGATAATATAAGCATAATATGGCTAATAATATGAGTTAGATTGATAATAGTAAGAGCAATAGGTATAGTAATTGTCGTTCTATCGATCATATCTGCATAATATGGTTAATAATATGAGTTAGTTTGATAATAATAAGAGTAATGAGTATAGTAATTGTCGTCCTATCGATCATATCCACATAATATGGCCAATAATATGAGTTAGATTGATAATAATAAGAGTAATAAGTATAGTAATTGTCGTTCTATCGATCATATAAGCATAATATGGCTAATAATATGAGTTAGATTGATAATAATAAGAGTAACAAGTATAGTAATTGTCGTTCTATCGATAATATAAGCATAATATGGCTAATAATATGAGTTAGATTGATAATAGTAAGAGTAATAAGTATAGTAATTGTCGTTCTATCGATCATATCTGCATAATATGGAAATAATATGAGTTAGATTGATAATAATAAGAGTAACAAGTATAGCAATTGCCGTTCTATCGATAATATAAGCATAATATGGTTAATAATATGAGATAGATTGATAATAAAAAGAGTAATAAGTATAGTAATTGTCGTCCTATCGTTCATATCCACATAATATGGCCAATAATATGAGTTAGATTGATAATAATAAGCGTAACAAGTATAGTAATTGTCCTTCTTTCGATAATATAAGCATAATATGGCCAATAATATGAGTTAGATTGATAATAATAAGAGTAATAAGTATAGTAATTGTCGTTCTATCGATCATATAAGCATAATATGGCTAATAATATGAGTTAGATTGATAATAATAAGAGTAACAGGTATAGTATTTGTCGTTCTATCGATAATATAAGCATAATATGGCTAATAATATGAGTTAGATTGATAATAGTAAGAGTAATAAGTATAGTAATTGTCGTTCTATCTACCATATGTGCATAATATGGAAATAATATGAGTTAGATTGATAATAATAAGAGTAACAAGTATAGTAATTGTCGTTCTATCGATCATATAAGCATAATATGGCTAATAATATGAGTTAGATTGATAATAGTAAGAGTAATAAGTATAGTAATTGTCGATCTATCGATCATATCTGCATAATATGGTTAATAATATGAGTTAGTTTGATAATAATAAGAGTAATGAGTATAGTAATTGTCGTCCTATCGATCATATCCACATAATATGGCCAATAATATGAGTTAGATTGATAATAATAAGAGTAACAAGTATAGAAATTGTCGTTCTATCGATCATATAAGCATAATATGGCTAATAATATGAGTTAGATTGATAATAATAAGAGTAACAAGTGTAGTAATTGTCGCTCTATCGATAATATAAGCATAATATGGCTAATAATATGAGTTAGATTGATAATAATAAGAGTAACAAGTATAGTAATTGTCGTTCTATCGATAATATAAGCATAATATGGCTAATAATATAAGTTAGATTGATAATAGTAAGAGTAATAAGTATAGTAATTGTCGTTCTATCGATAATATAAGCATAATATGGCCAATAATATGAGTTAGATTGATAATAATAAGAGTAACAAGTATAGTAATTGTCGTTCTATCGATAATATAAGCATAATATGGCTAATAATATGAGTTAGATTGATAATAGTAAGAGTAATAAGTATAGTAATTGTCGTTCTATCGATCATATCTGCATAATATGGAAATAATATGAGTTAGATTGATAATAATAAGAGTAACAAGTATAGCAATTGCCGTTCTATCGATAATATAAGCATAATATGGTTAATAATATGAGATAGATTGATAATAATAAGAGTAATAAGTATAGTAATTGTCGTCCTATCGTTCATATCCACATAATATGGCCAATAATATGAGTTAGATTGATAATAATAAGCGTAACAAGTATAGTAATTGTCCTTCTTTCGATAATATAAGCATAATATGGCCAATAATATGAGTTAGATTGATAATAATAAGAGTAATAAGTATAGTAATTGTCGTTCTATCGATCATATAAGCATAATATGGCTAATAATATGAGTTAGATTGATAATAATAAGAGTAACAGGTATAGTAATTGTCGTTCTATCGATAATATAAGCATAATATGGCTAATAATATGAGTTAGATTGATAATAGTAAGAGTAATAAGTATAGTAATTGTCGTTCTATCGATCATATCTGCATAATATGGAAATAATATGAGTTAGATTGATAATAATAAGAGTAACAAGTATAGCAATTGCCGTTCTATCGATAATATAAGCATAATATGGTTAATAATATGAGATAGATTGATAATAAAAAGAGTAATAAGTATAGTAATTGTCGTCCTATCGTTCATATCCACATAATATGGCCAATAATATGAGTTAGATTGATAATAATAAGCGTAACAAGTATAGTAATTGTCCTTCTTTCGATAATATAAGCATAATATGGCCAATAATATGAGTTAGATTGATAATAATAAGAGTAATAAGTATAGTAATTGTCGTTCTATCGATCATATAAGCATAATATGGCTAATAATATGAGTTAGATTGATAATAATAAGAGTAACAGGTATAGTAATTGTCGTTCTATCGATAATATAAGCATAATATGGCTAATAATATGAGTTAGATTGATAATAGTAAGAGTAATAAGTATAGTAATTGTCGTTCTATCTACCATATGTGCATAATATGGAAATAATATGAGTTAGATTGATAATAATAAGAGTAACAAGTATAGTAATTGTCGTTCTATCGATCATATAAGCATAATATGGCTAATAATATGAGTTAGATTGATAATAGTAAGAGTAATAAGTATAGTAATTGTCGATCTATCGATCATATCTGCATAATATGGTTAATAATATGAGTTAGTTTGATAATAATAAGAGTAATGAGTATAGTAATTGTCGTCCTATCGATCATATCCACATAATATGGCCAATAATATGAGTTAGATTGATAATAATAAGAGTAACAAGTATAGAAATTGTCGTTCTATCGATCATATAAGCATAATATGGCTAATAATATGAGTTAGATTGATAATAGTAAGAGTAATAAGTATAGTAATTGTCGATCTATCGATCATATCTGCATAATATGGTTAATAATATGAGTTAGTTTGATAATAATAAGAGTAATGAGTATAGTAATTGTCGTCCTATCGATCATATCCACATAATATGGCCAATAATATGAGTTAGATTGATAATAATAAGAGTAACAAGTATAGAAATTGTCGTTCTATCGATCATATAAGCATAATATGGCTAATAATATGAGTTAGATTGATAATAATAAGAGTAACAAGTGTAGTAATTGTCGCTCTATCGATAATATAAGCATAATATGGCTAATAATATGAGTTAGATTGATAATAATAAGAGTAACAAGTATAGTAATTGTCGTTCTATCGATAATATAAGCATAATATGGCTAATAATATAAGTTAGATTGATAATAGTAAGAGTAATAAGTATAGTAATTGTCGTTCTATCGATAATATAAGCATAATATGGCCAATAATATGAGTTAGATTGATAATAATAAGAGTAATAAGTATAGTAATTGTCGTCCTATCGATCATATCCACATAATATGGCCAATAATATGAGTTAGATTGATAATAATAAGAGTAACAAGTATAGTAATTGTCTTTCTATCGATCATATAAGCATAATATGGCTAATAATATGAGTTAGATTGATAATAATAAGAGTAACAGCTATAGTAATTGTCCTTCTATCAATAATATAAGCATAATATGGCTATTAATATGAGATAGATTGATAATAATAAGAGTAATAAGTATAGTAATTGTCGTCCTATCGATCATATCCACATAATATGGCCAATAATATGAGTTAGATTGATAATAATAAGAGTCAGAAGTATAGTAATTGTCTTTCTATCGATCATATAAGCATAGTATGGCTAATAATATGAGTTAGATTGATAATAATAAGAGTAACAACTATAGTAATTGTCCTTCTATCAATAATATAAGCATAATATGGCTAATAATATGAGTTAGATTGATAATAATAAGCGTAACAAGTATAGCAATTGTCCTTCTTTCGATAATATAAGCATAATGTGGCCAATAATATGAGTTAGATTGATAATAATAAGAGTAACAAGTATAGTAATTGTCGTTCTATCGATCATATAAGCATAATATGGCTAATAATATGAGTTAGATTGATAATAGTAAGAGTAATAAGTATAGTAATTGTCGTTCAATCGATCATATAAGCATAATGTGGCTAATAATATGAGTTAGATTGATAACAGTAAGAGTAACAAGTATAGCAATTGTCGTTCTATCGATAATATAAGCATAATATGGCTAATAATATGAGTTAGATTGATAATAGTAAGAGTAATAAGTATAGTAATTGTCGTTCTATCGATCATATCTGCATAATATGGAAATAATATGAGTTAGATTGATAATAATAAGAGTAACAAGTACAGCAATTGTCGTTCTATCGATAATATAAGCATAATACGGCTAATAATATGAGTTAGATTGATAATAGTAAGAGTAATAAGTATAGTAATTGTCGTTCTATCGATCATATAAGCATAATATGGCTAATAATATGATTTAGATTGATAATAATAAGAGTAACAAGTATAGTAATTGTCGTTCTATCGATAATATAAGCATAATATGGCTAATAATATGAGTTAGATTGATAATAGTAAGAGTAATAAGTATAGTAATTGTCGTTCTATCGATCATATCTGCATAATATGGAAATAATATGAGTTAGATTGATAATAATAAGAGTAACAAGTATAGCAATTGCCGTTCTATCGATAATATAAGCATAATATGGTTAATAATATGAATTAGATTGATAATAATAAGAGTAATGAGTACAGTAATTGTCGTTCTATCGATCATATCCACATAATATGGCCAATAATATGAGTTAGATTGATAATAATAAGAGTAATAAGTATAGTAATTGTCGTTCTATCGATCATATAAGCATAATATGGCTAATAATATGAGTTAGATTGATAATAATAAGAGTAACAAGTATAGTAATTGTCTTTCTATCGATCATATAAGCATAATATGGCTAATAATATGAGTTAGATTGATAATAATAAGAGTAACAACTATAGTAATTGTCGTTCTATCGATAATATAAGCATAATATGGCTAATAATATGAGTTAGATTGATAATAGTAAGAGTAATAAGTATAGTAATTGTCGTTCTATCGATCATATCTGCATAATATGGTGAATAATATGAGTTAGTTTGATAATAATAAGAGTAATGAGTATAGTAATTGTCGTCCTATCGATCATATCCACATAATATGGCCAATAATATGAGTTAGATTGATAATAATAAGAGTAACAAGTATAGAAATTGTCGTTCTATCGTACATATAAGCATAATATGGCTAATAATATGAGTTAGATTGATAATAATAAGAGTAACAAGTGTAGTAATTGTCGCTCTATCGATAATATAAGCATAATATGGCTAATAATATGAGTTAGATTGATAATAATAAGCGTAACAAGTATAGTAATTGTCGTTCTATCGATAATATAAGCATAATATGGCTAATAATATAAGTTAGATTGATAATAGTAAGAGTAATAAGTATAGTAATTGTCGTTCTATCGATAATATAAGCATAATATGGCCAATAATATGAGTTAGATTGATAATAATAAGAGTAACAAGTATAGTAATTGTCGTTCTATCGATAATATAAGCATAATATGGCTAATAATATGAGTTAGATTGATAATAGTAAGAGTAATAAGTATAGTAATTGTCGTTCTATCGATCATATCTGCATAATATGGAAATAATATGAGTTAGATTGATAATAATAAGAGTAACTAGTATAGCAATTGCCGTTCTATCGATAATATAAGCATAATATGGTTAATAATATGAGATAGATTGATAATAATAAGAGTAATAAGTATAGTAATTGTCGTCCTATCGTTCATATCCACATAATATGGCCAATAATATGAGTTAGATTGATAATAATAAGCGTAACAAGTATAGTAATTGTCCTTCTTTCGATAATATAAGCATAATATGGCCAATAATATGAGTTAGATTGATAATAATAAGAGTAATAAGTATAGTAATTGTCGTTCTATCGATCATATAAGCATAATATGGCTAATAATATGAGTTAGATTGATAATAATAAGAGTAACAGGTATAGTAATTGTCGTTCTATCGATAATATAAGCATAATATGGCTAATAATATGAGTTAGATTGATAATAGTAAGAGTAATAAGTATAGTAATTGTCGTTCTATCGATCATATCTGCATAATATGGAAATAATATGAGTTAGATTGATAATAATAAGAGTAACAAGTATAGCAATTGCCGTTCTATCGATAATATAAGCATAATATGGTTAATAATATGAGATAGATTGATAATAAAAAGAGTAATAAGTATAGTAATTGTCGTCCTATCGTTCATATCCACATAATATGGCCAATAATATGAGTTAGATTGATAATAATAAGCGTAACAAGTATAGTAATTGTCCTTCTTTCGATAATATAAGCATAATATGGCCAATAATATGAGTTAGATTGATAATAATAAGAGTAATAAGTATAGTAATTGTCGTTCTATCGATCATATAAGCATAATATGGCTAATAATATGAGTTAGATTGATAATAATAAGAGTAACAGGTATAGTAATTGTCGTTCTATCGATAATATAAGCATAATATGGCTAATAATATGAGTTAGATTGATAATAGTAAGAGTAATAAGTATAGTAATTGTCGTTCTATCTACCATATGTGCATAATATGGAAATAATATGAGTTAGATTGATAATAATAAGAGTAACAAGTATAGTAATTGTCGTTCTATCGATCATATAAGCATAATATGGCTAATAATATGAGTTAGATTGATAATAGTAAGAGTAATAAGTATAGTAATTGTCGATCTATCGATCATATCTGCATAATATGGTTAATAATATGAGTTAGTTTGATAATAATAAGAGTAATGAGTATAGTAATTGTCGTCCTATCGATCATATCCACATAATATGGCCAATAATATGAGTTAGATTGATAATAATAAGAGTAACAAGTATAGAAATTGTCGTTCTATCGATCATATAAGCATAATATGGTTAATAATATGAATTAGATTGATAATAATAAGAGTAATGAGTACAGTAATTGTCGTTCTATCGATCATATCCACATAATATGGCCAATAATATGAGTTAGATTGATAATAATAAGAGTAATAAGTATAGTAATTGTCGTTCTATCGATCATATAAGCATAATATGGCTAATAATATGAGTTAGATTGATAATAATAAGAGTAACAAGTATAGTAATTGTCTTTCTATCGATCATATAAGCATAATATGGCTAATAATATGAGTTAGATTGATAATAATAAGAGTAACAACTATAGTAATTGTCGTTCTATCGATAATATAAGCATAATATGGCTAATAATATGAGTTAGATTGATAATAGTAAGAGTAATAAGTATAGTAATTGTCGTTCTATCGATCATATCTGCATAATATGGTGAATAATATGAGTTAGTTTGATAATAATAAGAGTAATGAGTATAGTAATTGTCGTCCTATCGATCATATCCACATAATATGGCCAATAATATGAGTTAGATTGATAATAATAAGAGTAACAAGTATAGAAATTGTCGTTCTATCGTACATATAAGCATAATATGGCTAATAATATGAGTTAGATTGATAATAATAAGAGTAACAAGTGTAGTAATTGTCGCTCTATCGATAATATAAGCATAATATGGCTAATAATATGAGTTAGATTGATAATAATAAGCGTAACAAGTATAGTAATTGTCGTTCTATCGATAATATAAGCATAATATGGCTAATAATATAAGTTAGATTGATAATAGTAAGAGTAATAAGTATAGTAATTGTCGTTCTATCGATAATATAAGCATAATATGGCCAATAATATGAGTTAGATTGATAATAATAAGAGTAACAAGTATAGTAATTGTCGTTCTATCGATAATATAAGCATAATATGGCTAATAATATGAGTTAGATTGATAATAGTAAGAGTAATAAGTATAGTAATTGTCGTTCTATCGATCATATCTGCATAATATGGAAATAATATGAGTTAGATTGATAATAATAAGAGTAACTAGTATAGCAATTGCCGTTCTATCGATAATATAAGCATAATATGGTTAATAATATGAGATAGATTGATAATAATAAGAGTAATAAGTATAGTAATTGTCGTCCTATCGTTCATATCCACATAATATGGCCAATAATATGAGTTAGATTGATAATAATAAGCGTAACAAGTATAGTAATTGTCCTTCTTTCGATAATATAAGCATAATATGGCCAATAATATGAGTTAGATTGATAATAATAAGAGTAATAAGTATAGTAATTGTCGTTCTATCGATCATATAAGCATAATATGGCTAATAATATGAGTTAGATTGATAATAATAAGAGTAACAGGTATAGTAATTGTCGTTCTATCGATAATATAAGCATAATATGGCTAATAATATGAGTTAGATTGATAATAGTAAGAGTAATAAGTATAGTAATTGTCGTTCTATCGATCATATCTGCATAATATGGAAATAATATGAGTTAGATTGATAATAATAAGAGTAACAAGTATAGCAATTGCCGTTCTATCGATAATATAAGCATAATATGGTTAATAATATGAGATAGATTGATAATAAAAAGAGTAATAAGTATAGTAATTGTCGTCCTATCGTTCATATCCACATAATATGGCCAATAATATGAGTTAGATTGATAATAATAAGCGTAACAAGTATAGTAATTGTCCTTCTTTCGATAATATAAGCATAATATGGCCAATAATATGAGTTAGATTGATAATAATAAGAGTAATAAGTATAGTAATTGTCGTTCTATCGATCATATAAGCATAATATGGCTAATAATATGAGTTAGATTGATAATAATAAGAGTAACAGGTATAGTAATTGTCGTTCTATCGATAATATAAGCATAATATGGCTAATAATATGAGTTAGATTGATAATAGTAAGAGTAATAAGTATAGTAATTGTCGTTCTATCTACCATATGTGCATAATATGGAAATAATATGAGTTAGATTGATAATAATAAGAGTAACAAGTATAGTAATTGTCGTTCTATCGATCATATAAGCATAATATGGCTAATAATATGAGTTAGATTGATAATAGTAAGAGTAATAAGTATAGTAATTGTCGATCTATCGATCATATCTGCATAATATGGTTAATAATATGAGTTAGTTTGATAATAATAAGAGT
This sequence comes from Megachile rotundata, assembly GCF_050947335.1. Taxonomy (NCBI): domain Eukaryota; kingdom Metazoa; phylum Arthropoda; class Insecta; order Hymenoptera; family Megachilidae; genus Megachile; species Megachile rotundata. Next base: position 297,172 of record NW_027473428.1, read on the forward strand.
AATGAGTATAGTAATTGTCGTCCTATCGATCATATCCACATAATATGGCCAATAATATGAGTTAGATTGATAATAATAAGAGTAACAAGTATAGAAATTGTCGTTCTATCGATCATATAAGCATAATATGGCTAATAATATGAGTTAGATTGATAATAGTAAGAGTAATAAGTATAGTAATTGTCGATCTATCGATCATATCTGCATAATATGGTTAATAATATGAGTTAGTTTGATAATAATAAGAGTAATGAGTATAGTAATTGTCGTCCTATCGATCATATCCACATAATATGGCCAATAATATGAGTTAGATTGATAATAATAAGAGTAACAAGTATAGAAATTGTCGTTCTATCGATCATATAAGCATAATATGGCTAATAATATGAGTTAGATTGATAATAATAAGAGTAACAAGTGTAGTAATTGTCGCTCTATCGATAATATAAGCATAATATGGCTAATAATATGAGTTAGATTGATAATAATAAGAGTAACAAGTATAGTAATTGTCGTTCTATCGATAATATAAGCATAATATGGCTAATAATATAAGTTAGATTGATAATAGTAAGAGTAATAAGTATAGTAATTGTCGTTCTATCGATAATATAAGCATAATATGGCCAATAATATGAGTTAGATTGATAATAATAAGAGTAATAAGTATAGTAATTGTCGTCCTATCGATCATATCCACATAATATGGCCAATAATATGAGTTAGATTGATAATAATAAGAGTAACAAGTATAGTAATTGTCTTTCTATCGATCATATAAGCATAATATGGCTAATAATATGAGTTAGATTGATAATAATAAGAGTAACAGCTATAGTAATTGTCCTTCTATCAATAATATAAGCATAATATGGCTATTAATATGAGATAGATTGATAATAATAAGAGTAATAAGTATAGTAATTGTCGTCCTATCGATCATATCCACATAATATGGCCAATAATATGAGTTAGATTGATAATAATAAGAGTCAGAAGTATAGTAATTGTCTTTCTATCGATCATATAAGCATAGTATGGCTAATAATATGAGTTAGATTGATAATAATAAGAGTAACAACTATAGTAATTGTCCTTCTATCAATAATATAAGCATAATATGGCTAATAATATGAGTTAGATTGATAATAATAAGCGTAACAAGTATAGCAATTGTCCTTCTTTCGATAATATAAGCATAATGTGGCCAATAATATGAGTTAGATTGATAATAATAAGAGTAACAAGTATAGTAATTGTCGTTCTATCGATCATATAAGCATAATATGGCTAATAATATGAGTTAGATTGATAATAGTAAGAGTAATAAGTATAGTAATTGTCGTTCAATCGATCATATAAGCATAATGTGGCTAATAATATGAGTTAGATTGATAACAGTAAGAGTAACAAGTATAGCAATTGTCGTTCTATCGATAATATAAGCATAATATGGCTAATAATATGAGTTAGATTGATAATAGTAAGAGTAATAAGTATAGTAATTGTCGTTCTATCGATCATATCTGCATAATATGGAAATAATATGAGTTAGATTGATAATAATAAGAGTAACAAGTACAGCAATTGTCGTTCTATCGATAATATAAGCATAATATGGCTAATAATATGAGTTAGATTGATAATAGTAAGAGTAATAAGTATAGTAATTGTCGTTCTATCGATCATATAAGCATAATATGGCTAATAATATGATTTAGATTGATAATAATAAGAGTAACAAGTATAGTAATTGTCGTTCTATCGATAATATAAGCATAATATGGCTAATAATATGAGTTAGATTGATAATAGTAAGAGTAATAAGTATAGTAATTGTCGTTCTATCGATCATATCTGCATAATATGGAAATAATATGAGTTAGATTGATAATAATAAGAGTAACAAGTATAGCAATTGCCGTTCTATCGATAATATAAGCATAATATGGTTAATAATATGAATTAGATTGATAATAATAAGAGTAATGAGTACAGTAATTGTCGTTCTATCGATCATATCCACATAATATGGCCAATAATATGAGTTAGATTGATAATAATAAGAGTAATAAGTATAGTAATTGTCGTTCTATCGATCATATAAGCATAATATGGCTAATAATATGAGTTAGATTGATAATAATAAGAGTAACAAGTATAGTAATTGTCTTTCTATCGATCATATAAGCATAATATGGCTAATAATATGAGTTAGATTGATAATAATAAGAGTAACAACTATAGTAATTGTCGTTCTATCGATAATATAAGCATAATATGGCTAATAATATGAGTTAGATTGATAATAGTAAGAGTAATAAGTATAGTAATTGTCGTTCTATCGATCATATCTGCATAATATGGTGAATAATATGAGTTAGTTTGATAATAATAAGAGTAATGAGTATAGTAATTGTCGTCCTATCGATCATATCCACATAATATGGCCAATAATATGAGTTAGATTGATAATAATAAGAGTAACAAGTATAGAAATTGTCGTTCTATCGTACATATAAGCATAATATGGCTAATAATATGAGTTAGATTGATAATAATAAGAGTAACAAGTGTAGTAATTGTCGCTCTATCGATAATATAAGCATAATATGGCTAATAATATGAGTTAGATTGATAATAGTAAGAGCAATAGGTATAGTAATTGTCGTTCTATCGATCATATCTGCATAATATGGTTAATAATATGAGTTAGTTTGATAATAATAAGAGTAATGAGTATAGTAATTGTCGTCCTATCGATCATATCCACATAATATGGCCAATAATATGAGTTAGATTGATAATAATAAGAGTAATAAGTAT